>NW_027446699.1:0-22500 GCF_038048845.1 Mixophyes fleayi | reverse complement strand
TTCCCTTTGCATATGCGCTCCCCCACACCTGTACCCCCACCACACAAGTCTCATAACGTGGAATGACGGACGATTACTGTGGAAGGACAGCTGTATTATACGCCATATCAATGCAGAAATATAAGTAAAAACTTGCATTTCTCCCACATCCCCTAACCACACAAAATAATCCCTTTGCATATGCGCTCCCCCACCAAACAGGTCTCATAACGTGGAATGACGGAAAATTACTGTGGAATGACAGCTGTATTATACGTCATATCAATGCAGAAATTTCAGTAAAAATTTGGATTTGTCCCAGAAAACACCCCTATTTCTCACATATCCCCTAATCCCACACACTAAACCCTTTGCATATGCGCTCGTCCACACCTGTACCCCACCACACAAGACTCATAACGTGGAATGACGGACGATTACTGTGGAAGGACAGCTGTATTATACGCCATATCAATGCAGAAATTTCAGTAAAAATTTGGATTTGTCCCAGAAAACACCCCTATTTCTCACATATTCCCTAATCCCACACACTAAACCCTTTGCATATGCGCTCCCCCACCACACAAGTCTCTTAACGTGGAATGACGGACGATTACTGTGGAATGACAGCTGTTTTATACGCCATATCAAGGCAGAAATATCAGTAAATACTTGCATTTCTCAAAAAAAAACACCCCTATTTCTCCGACAACCCCTAATCCCACACACTAATCCCTTTCCCTTTGCATATGCGCTCCCCCACACCTGTACCCCACCACACAAGTATCATAACGTGGAATGACGGACGATTACTGTGGAATGACAGCTGTATTATACGCCATATCAATGCAGAAATATCAGTAAAAACTTGCATTTCTCCCATATCCCCTAATCCCACACACTAATCCCTTTGCATATGTGCTCCACCACACCTGTACCCTACCACACAAGTCTCATAACGTGGAATGACGGACGATTACTGTGGAAGGACAGCTGTATTATACGCCATATCAAGGCAGAAATATCAGTAAATACTTGCATTTCTCAAAAAAAAACACCCCTATTTCTCCGACATCCCCTAATCCCACACACTAATCCCTTTCCCTTTGCATATGCGCTCGTCCACACCTGTACCCCACCACACAAGTATCATAACGTGGAATGACGGACGATTACTGTGGAATGACAGCTGTATTATACGCCATATCAATGCAGAAATATCAGTAAAAACTTGCATTTCTCCCATATCCCCTAATTCCACACACTAATCCCTTTGCATATGCGCTCCCCCACCACACAAGTCTCTTAACGTGGAATGACGGACGATTACTGTGGAATGACAGCTGTTTTATACGCCATATCAATGCAGAAATATCAGTAAAAACTTGCATTTCTCCCATATCCCCTAATCCCACACACTAATCCCTTTGCATATGCGCTCCCCCACACCTGTACCCCACCACACAAGTCTCATAATGTGGAATGACAGCTGTATTATACGCCATATCAATGCAGAAATTTCAGTAAAAATTTGGATTTGTCCCACAAAACACCCCTATTTCTCCCATATCCCCTAATCCCACACACTAAACCCTTTGCATATGCGCTCCCCCACACCTGTACCCCACAAGTCTCATAACGTGGAATGACGGACGATTACTGTGGAATGACAGCTGTATTATACGCCATATCAATGCAGAAATATCAGTAAAAACTTGCATTTCTCCCATATCCCCTAATCCCACACACCAATCCCTTTGCATATGCGCTCCCCCACCCCACAAGTCTCATAACGTGGAATGACGGACAATTACTGTGGAATGACAGCTGTTTTATACGCCATATCAATGCAGAAATATCAGTAAAAATTTGCATTTCTCCCACATCCCCTAACCACACAAAATAATCCCTTTGCATATGCGCTCGTCCACACCTGTACCCCACCACACAAGTCTCATAAAGTGGAATGACGGACGATTACTGTGGAATGACAGCTGTTTTATACGCCATATCAATGCAGAAATATCAGTAAAAACTTGCATTTCTCAAAAAAAACACCCCTATTTCTCCGACATCCCCTAATCCCACACACTAATCCCTTTGCATATGCGCTCGTCCACACCTGTACCCCACCACACAAGTATCATAACGTGGAATGACGGACGATTACTGTGGAATGACAGCTGTATTATACGCCATATCAATGCAGAAAAATCAGTAAAAACTTGCATTTCTCCCACATCCCCTAACCACACAAAATAATCCCTTTGCATATGCGCTCCCCCACCACACAGGTCTCATAACGTGGAATAACGGACGATTACTCTGGAAGGACAGCTGTATTATACACCATATCAATGCAGAAATATCAGTAAAAACTTGCATTTCTCAAAAAAACACCCCTATTTCTCCGACATCCCCTAATCCCACACACTAATCCCTTTGCATATGCGCTCGTCCACACCTGTACCCCACCACACAAGTATCATAACGTGGAATGACAGACGATTACTGTGGAATGACAGCTGTATTATACGCCATATCAATGCAGAAAAATCAGTAAAAACTTGCATTTCTCCCACATCCCCTAACCACACAAAATAATCCCTTTGCATATGCGCTCCCCCACCACACAGGTCTCATAACGTGGAATAACGGACGATTACTCTGGAAGGACAGCTGTATTATACACCATATCAATGCAGAAATATCAGTAAAAACTTGCATTTCTCACATACTTTGTGTTTCTGTGGGCAACTGTGGCATACTATATATATATATATATATATATATATATATATATATATATATATATATATATATATATATATATATATCTATATCTATCTCATTTTATGAGGCTAACATCATATTAACAGTAAGGGACCAGCAAAAAGTAAATGTTATGCCGCACAGTAGTTCCCCAGGTCACATCATACCTCATAATTGTGCCTCCAATTCATTTTATGCCACAGTTGCCCACAGAAACACATAGTATGCCACAGTTGCCCACAGAAACACATAGTATGCCACAGTTGCCCACAAAGGTGCTTGGGAGGAACTGTGCAGCAGTTCAGCTCTTCTCCGGCTGTCATTTAGAACAGTCGGACGCCGTGCCAGGACTCGGGGCTGCATGCCGGGGGTTGCCAACCCCCTGCCCTAACCCTTAACCATACACACACATTTAGCTACATGCATTATTTACATAAAATTTTAATTCTTGTCCTGGCCAAGATTTGAACCATGAACCTCCTGCATGGTAAACTGTTGCCATACTGTGTGAACTATAACCAAAGTCATGAAGGCATTCCTTCCCACATGCCTGCATGTACTTCCAATGTAGCAGAGCAGGCCCTATGTCTATGCAAGGGGCCCCTCCACTTTATTCCTAAGCCCCCTCACCTTCAGAGATCATACATAGTTAGCTATACTTAGTTAGCCATACCTAGTTAGTGTGTTTATATACATATAAAAAATTCTTACAACCCTGCCATGTGACTATAGGTATTGGCTTAATACTGATCAACATCTCTTACAGATCTCGCCACCAGCATTGTAGGAAGCATAAACAAGAGAAAAAAGCCTATACCTAGAAGACCACCATTAATTTCCAGCCCTTGAATCTCACTTAATATTCCACCCAAGACAAAATCTGTATGTACATGTAAAATGAGCCACATTTATGTTATATTTAGTTATCAATGCATCTTGCAGCAAATGACCCATACTAATCTGTACATTGATAAATAGTAAAGTGTGATAAACAGGGTATTACCTTGTAACAAGAGAATGACCTCCCTATGTGTGCAGGAACAGTTCCAGGGGTTCCCTCCCAGTCTCAGGGTCCCGTTCAGGGGTTCCAGCGGCTGCGGTGAAGCGAGAAGAGTTTATTAGAAGACAGGTCCAAAGAGGAGATCTTGGGACGGGTCCAGGGAGGAGATCTTGGGACGGGTCCAGGGAGGAGATCTTGGGACGGGCCCAGGGAGGAGATCTTGGGACGGGCCCAGAGAGGAGATCTTGGGACGGGCCCAGAGAGGAGATCTTGGGACGGGCCCAGAGAGGAGATCTTGGGACGGGCCCAGGGAGGAGATCTTGGCACGGGCCCAGGGAGGAGATCTTGGCACGGGTCCAGAGAGGAGATCTTGGGACGGGCCCAGAGAGGAGATCTTGGGACGGGCCCAGAGAGGAGATCTTGGGACGGGCCCAGAGAGGAGATCTTGGACGGGTCCAGAGAGAAGATCTTGGGACGGGTCCAGAGAGAAGATCTTGGGACAGGTCCAGAGAGGAGATCTTGGGACAGGTCCAGGGAGGAGATCTTGGGACGGGTCCAGAGAGAAGATCTTGGGGACAGGTCCAGAGAGGAGATCTTGGGACGGGTCCAGAGAGAAGATCTTGGACAGGTCCAGAGAGGAGATCTTGGACAGGCCCCGGGAGCTGTCGCTGACAATTGTGGTAATATCATTCCTGCTAAGATGTAAAGGTTCCAGGCCGGAGAATCCGGACATCTCAGGACGCAGCTGGAGAATCAGGTTACCGCCATGATGAGGTTTCTCAGGGATTCAAAGATCTCAATGTCTTCATGTAGTCTGGAGAACACAAGGATATGATGAATAAAACTCTGACTCGTATCAGCTTCGTCTCCCTGGATGATATAAAGTCTTGGTTAGGACATTAAGCAGTGACCTGGTGACAGCTGGGGCCGACAACATGCAGCGCGGGGAGCGCACAGGCGGCCGCATCAGATACGGCCGCGTCATGACGTGTCCTATTGTGCGGCCGCATCACGTGTCCTATTGTGCGGCCGCATCACGTGTCCTATTGTGCGACCGCATCACGTGTCCTATTGTGCGGCCGCATCACGTGTCCTATTGTGCGACCGCATCACGTGTCCTATTGTGCGGCCGCATCACGTGTCATACAACTCAGCCCCCGCCGCCGCACACACACAGACAGACACTGACATAAGCTCCCGCCCTCCCGCTGCGCACAGTTACCTTTAAGCCGTTCTCTGCTCACATGGGACGGCACCTGTCACGTGGTGCGCGTCCCACGTGATTTCCGCGTCTCGTGTGATAGGCCGCTCAGCGGGGGGTGGGGGCGGTCACAGGAGATCCGCGGCCGATGTCTCCACCCCTGGAGGTATCTCTGTAATCTGAGGGAATAACAATAATAAGTGGGAAGGAATGAGGTACAGAAGAGAGAGGGATGAGGTACAGAAGAGAGAGGGGGATGAGGTACAAAAGAGAGAGGGATGAGGTACAGAAGAGCGGAAGGGATGAGGTACAAAAGAGAGAGGGATGAGGTACAGAAGAGAGAGGGATGAGGTACAGAAGAGAGAGGGATGAGGTACAGGAGAGAGGGGGATGAGGTACAGGAGAGAGGGGGATGAGGTACAGAAGAGAGGGGGATGAGGTACAGAAGAGAGAGGGATGAGGTACAGAAGAGCGGAAGGGATGAGGTACAGAAGAGAGGGGGATGAGGTACAGAAGAGAGGGATGAGGTACAGAAGAGAGGAAGGGATGAGGTACAAAAGAGAGAGGGATGAGGTACAGAAGAGAGAGGGGTGAGGTACAGAAGAGAGGAAGGGATGAGGTACAGAAGAGAGGGGGTGAGGTACAGAAGAGAGGAAGGGATGAGGTACAGAAGAGAGAGGGATGAGGTACAGAAGAGAGGGGGATGAGGTACAGAAGAGAGAGGAAGGGATGAGGTACAGAAGAGAGAGGGATGGGGTACAGAAGAGAGGGGGATGAGGTACAGAAGAGAGAGGGATGAGGTACAGAAGAGAGGAAGGGATGAGGTACAGAAGAGAGGGGGATGAGGTACAGAAGAGAGGGGGATGAGGTACAGAAGAGAGAGGGATGAGGTACAGAAGAGAGAGGAAGGGATGAGGTACAGAAGAGAGGAAGGGATGAGGTACAGAAGAGAGGGGGATGAGGTACAGAAGAGAGAGGGATGAGGTACAGAAGAGAGAGGAAGGGATGAGGTACAGAAGAGAGGATGAGGTACAGAAGAGAGGGGGATGAGGTACAGAAGAGAGGGGGATGAGGTACAGAAGAGAGGGGGATGAGGTACAGAAGAGAGGGGGATGAGGTACAGAAGAGAGAGGGATGAGGTACAGAAGAGAGAGGAAGAGATGAGGTACAGAAGAGAGAGGGATGAGGTACAGAAGAGAGGGGGATGAGGTACAGAAGAGAGGGATGAGGTACAGAAGAGATGGGGATGAGGTACAGAAGAGAGGGGGATGAGATACAGAAGAGAGAGGGATGAGGTACAGAAGAGAGAGGGATGAGGTACAGGAGAGAGGGGGAAGAGGTACAGGAGAGAGGGGGATGAGGTACAGAAGAGAGGGGGATGAGATACAGAAGAGAGAGGGATGAGGTACAGAAGAGAGAGGGATGAGGTACAGGAGAGAGGGGGATGAGGTGCAGGAGAGAGGGGGATGAGGTACAGAAGAGAGGGGGTTGAGGTACAGAAGAGAGGAAGGGATGAGGTACAGAAGAGAGAGGGATGAGGTACAGAAGAGAGAGGGATGAGGTACAGAAGAGAGGGGGATGAGGTACAGAAGAGAGAGGAAGGGATGAGGTACAGAAGAGAGAGGGATGAGGTACAGAAGAGAGGGGGATGAGGTACAGAAGAGAGAGGGATGAGGTACAGAAGAGAGAGGAAGGGATGAGGTACAGAAGAGAGGAAGGGATGAGGTACAGAAGAGAGAGGGATGAGGTACAGAAGAGAGAGGAAGGGATGAGGTACAGAAGAGAGAGGGATGAGGTACAGAAGAGAGAGGGATGAGGTACAGAAGAGAGGGGGATGAGGTACAGAAGAGAGGGATGAGGTACAGAAGAGATGGGGATGAGGTACAGAAGAGAGGGGGATGAGATACAGAAGAGAGAGGGATGAGGTACAGAAGAGAGAGGGATGAGGTACAGGAGAGAGGGGGATGAGGTACAGGAGAGAGGGGGATGAGGTACAGAAGAGAGGGGGATGAGATACAGAAGAGAGAGGGATGAGGTACAGAAGAGAGAGGGATGAGGTACAGAAGAGAGAGGGATGAGGTACAGGAGAGAGGGGGATGAGGTGCAGGAGAGAGGGGGATGAGGTACAGAAGAGAGGGGGTTGAGGTACAGAAGAGAGGAAGGGATGAGGTACAGAAGAGAGAGGGATGAGGTACAGAAGAGAGAGGGATGAGGTACAGAAGAGAGGGGGATGAGGTACAGAAGAGAGAGGAAGGGATGAGGTACAGAAGAGAGAGGGATGAGGTACAGAAGAGAGGGGGATGAGGTACAGAAGAGAGAGGGATGAGGTACAGAAGAGAGAGGAAGGGATGAGGTACAGAAGAGAGGAAGGGATGAGGTACAGAAGAGAGGGGGATGAGGTACAGAAGAGAGAGGGATGAGGTACAGAAGAGAGAGGAAGGGATGAGGTACAGAAGAGAGAGGGATGAGGTACAGAAGAGAGGGATGAGGTACAGAAGAGAGGGGGATGAGGTACAGAAGAGAGGGGGTGAGGTACAGAAGAGAGGGGGATGAGGTACAGAAGAGAGAGGGATGAGGTACAGAAGAGAGAGGAAGGGATGAGGTACAGAAGAGAGAGGGGGATGAGGTACAGAAGAGAGAGAGGGATGAGGTACAGAAGAGAGAGGGATGAGGTACAGAAGAGAGAGGGATGAGGTATAGGAGAGAGGGGGATGAGGTACAGGAGAGAGGGGGATGAGGTACAGAAGAGAGAGGGATGAGGTACAGAAGAGAGGGGGATGAGGTACAAAAGAGAGAGGGATGAGGTACAGAAGAGAGGGGGATGAGGTACAGAAGAGAGGGGGATGAGGTACAGAAGAGAGGAGGGATGAGGTACAGAAGAGAGGGGGATGAGGTACAGAAGAGAGAGGGATGAGGTACAGAAGAGAGGGGGATGAGGTACAGAAGAGAGAGGATGAGGTACAGAAGAGAGGAAGGGATGAGGTACAGAAGAGAGAGGGATGAGGTACAGAAGAGAGGGGGATGAAGTACAGAAGAGAGGAAGGGATGAGATACAGAAGAGAGGGGGATGAGGTACAGAAGAGAGGGGGATGAGGTACAGAAGAGAGAGGGATGAGGTACAGACGAGAGGGGGATGAGGTACAGAAGAGAGGGGGATGAGGTACAGAAGAGAGGGAGGGATGAGGTACAGAAGAGAGGGGGATGAGGTACAGAAGAGAGAGGGATGAGGTACAGAAGAGAGAGGAAGGGATGAGGTACAGAAGAGAGGAAGGGATGAGGTACAGAAGAGAGGGGGATGAGGTACAGAAGAGAGAGGGATGAGGTACAGAAGAGAGAGGAAGGGATGAGGTACAGAAGAGAGGGATGAGGTACAGAAGAGAGGGGGATGAGGTACAGAAGAGAGGGGGATGAGGTACAGAAGAGAGGGGGATGAGGTACAGAAGAGAGGGGGATGAGGTACAGAAGAGAGAGGGATGAGGTACAGAAGAGAGAGGAAGAGATGAGGTACAGAAGAGAGAGGGATGAGGTACAGAAGAGAGGGGGATGAGGTACAGAAGAGAGGGATGAGGTACAGAAGAGATGGGGATGAGGTACAGAAGAGAGGGGGATGAGATACAGAAGAGAGAGGGATGAGGTACAGAAGAGAGAGGGATGAGGTACAGGAGAGAGGGGGAAGAGGTACAGGAGAGAGGGGGATGAGGTACAGAAGAGAGGGGGATGAGATACAGAAGAGAGAGGGATGAGGTACAGAAGAGAGAGGGATGAGGTACAGGAGAGAGGGGATGAGGTGCAGGAGAGAGGGGGATGAGGTACAGAAGAGAGGGGGTTGAGGTACAGAAGAGAGGAAGGGATGAGGTACAGAAGAGAGAGGGATGAGGTACAGAAGAGAGAGGGATGAGGTACAGAAGAGAGGGGGATGAGGTACAGAAGAGAGAGGAAGGGATGAGGTACAGAAGAGAGAGGGATGAGGTACAGAAGAGAGGGGGATGAGGTACAGAAGAGAGAGGGATGAGGTACAGAAGAGAGAGGAAGGGATGAGGTACAGAAGAGAGGAAGGGATGAGGTACAGAAGAGAGAGGGATGAGGTACAGAAGAGAGAGGAAGGGATGAGGTACAGAAGAGAGAGGGATGAGGTACAGAAGAGAGAGGGATGAGGTACAGAAGAGAGGGGGATGAGGTACAGAAGAGAGGGATGATGTACAGAAGAGATGGGGATGAGGTACAGAAGAGAGGGGGATGAGATACAGAAGAGAGAGGGATGAGGTACAGAAGAGAGAGGGATGAGGTACAGGAGAGAGGGGGATGAGGTACAGGAGAGAGGGGGATGAGGTACAGAAGAGAGGGGGATGAGATACAGAAGAGAGAGGGATGAGGTACAGAAGAGAGAGGGATGAGGTACAGAAGAGAGAGGGATGAGGTACAGGAGAGAGGGGGATGAGGTGCAGGAGAGAGGGGGATGAGGTACAGAAGAGAGGGGGTTGAGGTACAGAAGAGAGGAAGGGATGAGGTACAGAAGAGAGAGGGATGAGGTACAGAAGAGAGAGGGATGAGGTACAGAAGAGAGGGGGATGAGGTACAGAAGAGAGAGGAAGGGATGAGGTACAGAAGAGAGAGGGATGAGGTACAGAAGAGAGGGGGATGAGGTACAGAAGAGAGAGGGATGAGGTACAGAAGAGAGAGGAAGGGATGAGGTACAGAAGAGAGGAAGGGATGAGTACAGAAGAGAGGGGGATGAGGTACAGAAGAGAGAGGGATGAGGTACAGAAGAGAGAGGAAGGGATGAGGTACAGAAGAGAGAGGGATGAGGTACAGAAGAGAGGGATGAGGTACAGAAGAGAGGGGGAGGAGGTACAGAAGAGAGGGGGTGAGGTACAGAAGAGAGGGGGATGAGGTACAGAAGAGAGAGGGATGAGGTACAGAAGAGAGAGGAAGGGATGAGGTACAGAAGAGAGAGGGGGATGAGGTACAGAAGAGAGAGAGGGATGAGGTACAGAAGAGAGAGGGATGAGGTACAGAAGAGAGAGGGATGAGGTATAGGAGAGAGGGGGATGAGGTACAGGAGAGAGGGGGATGAGGTACAGGAGAGAGGGGATGAGGTACAGAAGAGAGGGGGGTGAGGTACAGAAGAGAGGGGGATGAGGTACAGAAGAGAGAGGGATGAGGTACAGGAGAGAGGGGGATGAGGTACAGAAGAGAGAGGGATGAGGTACAGAAGAGAGAGGGATGAGGTACAGAAGAGAGAGGAAGGGATGAGGTACAGAAGAGAGAGGGATGAGGTACAGAAGAGAGAGAAAGGGATGAGGTACAGAAGAGAGGAAGGGATGAGGTACAGAAGAGAGGGGGATGAGGTACAGAGAGAGAGGGATGAGGTACAGAAGAGAGGGGATGAGGTACAGAAGAGAGGGAGGGATGAGGTACAGAAGAGAGAGGGATGAGGTACAGAAGAGAGGGGATGAGGTACAAAGAGAGGGGGATGAGGTACAGAAGAGAGGGGATGAGGTACAGAAGAGAGGGGGATGAGGTACAGAAGAGAGGGAGGGATGAGGTACAGAAGAGAGGGGGATGAGGTACAGAAGAGAGAGGGATGAGGTACAGAAGAGAGGGGGATGAGGTACAGAAGAGAGAGGGATGAGGTACAGAAGAGAGGAAGGGATGAGGTACAGAAGAGAGAGGGATGAGGTACAGAAGAGAGGGGGATGAAGTACAGAAGAGAGGAAGGGATGAGATACAGAAGAGAGGGGGATGAGGTACAGAAGAGAGGGGGATGAGGTACAGAAGAGAGAGGGATGAGGTACAGACGAGAGGGGGATGAGGTACAGAAGAGAGGGGGATGAGGTACAGAGAGAGGGAGGGATGAGGTACAGAAGAGAAGGGGATGAGGTACAGAAGAGAGAGGGATGAGGTACAGAAGAGAGAGGGATGAGGTACAGAAGAGAGGAAGGGATGAGGTACAGAAGAGAGGGGGATGAGGTACAGAAGAGAGAGGGATGAGGTACAGAAGAGAGGAAGGGATGAGGTACAGAAGAGAGGGGGATGAGGTACAGAAGAGAGGAAGGGATGAGGTACAGAAGAGAGGGGGATGAGGTACAGAAGAGAGAGGGATGAGGTACAGAAGAGAGGGGGATGAGGTACAGAAGAGAGAGGGATGAGGTACAGAAGAGAGGGATGAGGTACAGAGAGAGAGGGATGAAGTACAGAAGAGAGGTGGATGAGGTACAGAAGAGAGGGATGAGGTACAGAAGAGAGTGGGATGAGGTACAGAAGAGAGGGGGGTGAGGTACAGAAGAGAGGGGGGATGAGGTACAGAAGAGAGAGGAATGGATGAGGTACAGAAGAGAGGAAGGATGAGGTACAGAAGAGAGGGGGATGAGGTACAGAAGAGAGAGGGATGAGGTACAGAAGAGAGAGGGATGAGGTACAGAAGAGAGAGGGATGAGGTACAGAAGAGACGGGGATAAGGTACAGAAGAGAGGGGGATGAGGTACAGAAGAGAGAGGGATGAGGTACAGAAGAGAGGGGGATGAGGTACAGAAGAGAGGGGGATGAGGTACAGAAGAGAGGGGGATGAGGTACAGAAGAGAGAGGGATGAGGTACAGAAGAGAGGGATGAGGTACAGAAGAGAGGGGGATGAGGTACAGAAAATAGAGGAAGGGATGAGGTACAGAAGAGAGGAAGGGATGAGGTACAGAAGAGAGAGGGATGAGGTACAGAAGAGAGGGATGAGGTACAGAAGAGAGGGGGATGAGGTACAGAAGAGAGGGGGATGAGGTACAGAAAATAGAGGAAGGGATGAGGTACAGAAGAGAGGAAGGGATGAGGTACAGAAGAGAGGAAGGGATGAGGTACAGAAGAGAGAGGATGAGGTACAGAAGAGAGGGGGATGAGGTACAGAAGAGAGGGGGATGAGGTACAGAAGAGAGGGATGAGGTACAGAAGAGAGAGGAAGGGATGAGGTACAGAAGAGAGGGGGATGAGGTACAGAAGAGAGAGGAGGGATGAGGTACAGAAGAGAGAGGGATGAGGTACAGAGGAGAGGGATGAGGTACAGAAGAGAGGGGGATAAGGTACAGAAGAGAGGGGGATGAGGTACAGAAGAGAGAGGGATGAGGTACAGAAGAGAGAGGGATGAGGTACAGAAGAGAGAGGGATGAGGTACAGGAGAGAGGGGGATGAGGTACAGGAGAGAGGGGGATGAGGTACAGGAGAGAGAGGGATGAGGTACAGAAGAGAGGGGGATGAGGTACAGAAGAGAGGAAGGGATGAGGTACAGAAGAGAGAGGGATGAGGTACAGAAGAGAGAGGGATGAGGTACAGAAGAGAGAGGGATGAGGTACAGAAGAGAGGGGGATGAGGTACAGAAGAGAGAGGAAGGGATGAGGTACAGAAGAGAGAGGGATGAGGTACAGAAGAGAGGGGATGAGGTACAGAAGAGAGAGGGATGAGGTACAGAAGAGAGGAAGGGATGAGGTACAGAAGAGAGGGGGATGAGGTACAGAAGAGAGGGGGATGAGGTACAGAAGAGAGAGGGATGAGGTACAGAAGAGAGAGGAAGGGATGAGGTACAGAAGAGAGGAAGGGATGAGGTACAGAAGAGAGGGGGATGAGGTACAGAAGAGAGAGGGATGAGGTACGGAAGGGATGAGGTACAGAAGAGAGGGGGATGAGGTACAGAAGAGAGGGGGATGAGGTACAGAAGAGAGAGGAAGGGATGAGGTACAGAAGAGAGAGGGATGAGGTACAGAAGAGAGAGGATGAGGTACAGAAGAGAGGGGGATGAGGTACAGAAGAGAGGGATGAGGTACAGAAGAGATGGGGATGAGGTACAGAAGAGAGGGGGATGAGATACAGAAGAGAGAGGGATGAGGTACAGAAGAGAGAGGGATGAGGTACAGGAGAGAGGGGGGTGAGGTACAGGAGAGAGGGGGATGAGGTACAGGAGAGAAGGGGATGAGGTACAGAAGAGAGGGGGGTGAGGTACAGAAGAGAGGAAGGGATGAGGTACAGAAGAGAGAGGGATGAGGTACAGAAGAGAGAGGGATGAGGTACAGAAGAGAGAGGGATGAGGTACAGAAGAGAGGGGGATGAGGTACAGAAGAGAGAGGAAGGGATGAGGTACAGAAGAGAGGGGGATGAGGTACAGAAGAGAGAGGGATGAGGTACAGAAGAGAGAGGAAGGGATGAGGTACAGAAGAGAGGAAGGGATGAGGTACAGAAGAGAGGGGGATGAGGTACAGAAGAGAGAGGGATGAGGTACAGAGAGAGAGGAAGGGATGAGGTACAGAAGAGAGAGGGATGAGGTACAGAAGAGAGGGATGAGGTACAGAAGAGAGGGGGATGAGGTACAGAAGAGAGGGGGTGAGGTACAGAAGAGAGGGGGATGAGGTACAGAAGAGAGAGGGATGAGGTACAGAAGAGAGAGGAAGGGATGAGGTACAGAAGAGAGATGGATGAGGTACAGAAGAGAGGGGGGGTGAGGTACAGAAGAGAGGGGGATGAGGTACAGAAGAGAGGGGGATGAGGTACAGAAGAGAGAGGGATGAGGTACAGAAGAGAGGGGGATGAGGTACAGAAGAGAGAGGAAGGGATGAGGTACAGAAGAGAGAGGGATGAGGTACTGAAGAGAGAGGGATGAGGTACAGAAGAGAGAGGGATGAGGTACAGAAGAGAGGGGGATGAGGTACAGAAGAGAGGGGGATGAGGTACAGAAGAGAGGGTGATGAGGTACAGAAGAGAGGAAGGGATGAGGTACAGAAGAGAGGGGGATGAGGTACAGAAGAGAGGAAGGGATGAGGTACAGAAGAGAGGGGGATGAGGTACAGAAGAGAGGGGGATGAGGTACAGAAGAGAGAGGGATGAGGTACAGAAGAGAGGGGGATGAGGTACAGAAGAGAGGAAGGGATGAGGTACAGAAGAGAGGAAGGGATGAGGTACAGAAGAGAGGCGGATAAGGTACAGAAGAGAGGGGGATGAGGTACAGAAGAGAGAGGGATGAGGTACAGAAGAGAGGGGGATGAGGTACAGAAGAGAGAGGGATGAGGTACAGAAGAGAGAGGGATGAGGTACAGAAGAGAGGGGGATGAGGTACAGAAGAGAGAGGGATGAGGTACAGAAGAGAGAGGGATGAGGTACAGAAGAGAGGGGGATGAGGTACAGAAGAGAGGGGATGAGGTACAGAAGAGAGGGGGGTGAGGTACAGAAGAGAGAGGGATGAGGTACAGAAGAGAGGGGGATGAGGTACAGAAGAGAAAGGGATGAGGTACAGAAGAGAGGGGGATGAGGTACAGAAGAGAGAGGAAGGGATGAGGTACAGAAGAGAGGGGGATGAGGTACAGAAGAGAGGGGGATGAGGTACAGAAGAGAGCGGGATGAGGTACAGAAGAGAGAGGAAGGGATGAGGTACAGAAGAGAGGAAGGGATGAGGTACAGAAGAGAGGGGGATGAGGTACAGAAGAGAGAGGGATGAGGTACAGAAGAGAGAGGAAGGGATGAGGTACAGAAGAGAGAGGGATGAGGTACAGAAGAGAGGGATGAGGTACAGAAGAGAGGGGGATCAGGTACAGAAGAGAGGGGGATGAGGTACACAAGAGAGAGGGATGAGGTACAGAAGAGAGGGGGATGAGGTACAGAAGAGAGAGGGATGAGGTACAGAAGAGAGGGATGAGGTACAGAAGAGAGGGGGATCAGGTACAGAAGAGAGGGGGATGAGGTACAGAAGAGAGAGGGATGAGGTACAGAAGAGAGAGGAAGGGATGAGGTACAGAAGAGAGAGGGATGAGGTACAGAAGAGAGAGGGATGAGGTACAGAAGAGAGGGGGATGAGGTACAGAAGAGAGGGGGATGAGGTACAGAAGAGAGGGGGATGAGGTACAGAAGAGAGAGGAAGGGATGAGGTACAGAAGAGAGGGGGATGAGGTACAGAAGAGAGGGGGATGAGGTACAGAAGAAAGGGGGATGAGGTACAGAAGAGAGAGGAAGGGATGAGGTACAGAAGAGAGGAAGGGATGAGGTACAGAAGAGAGGGGGATGAGGTACAGAAGAGAGAGGGATGAGGTACAGAAGAGAGAGGAAGGGATGAGGTACAGAAGAGAGAGGGATGAGGTACAGAAGAGAGGGATGAGGTACCGAAGAGAGGGGGATCAGGTACAGAAGAGAGGGGGATGAGGTACAGAAGAGAGGGGGATGAGGTACAGAAGAGAGAGGGATGAGGTACAGAAGAGAGAGGGATGAGGTACAGGAGAGAGGGGGATGAGGTACAGGAGAGAGGGGGATGAGGTACAGGAGAGAGGGGGATGAGGTACAGGAGAGAGGGGGATGAGGTACAGAAGAGAGGAAGGGATGAGGTACAGAAGAGAGAGGGATGAGGTACAGAAGAGAGAGGGATGAGGTACAGAAGAGAGGGGGATGAGGTACAGAAGAGAGGGATGAGGTACAGAAGAGAGGGGGGTGAGGTACAGAAGAGAGGGGGATGAGGTACAGAAGAGAGGGGGATGAGGTACAGAAGAGAGAGGGATGAGGTACAGAAGAGAGGGGGATGAGGTACAGAAGAGAGAGGAAGGGATGAGGTACAGAAGAGATGGGAATGAGGTACAGAAGAGAGGGGGATGAGGTACAGAAGAGAGGGAGGGATGAGGTACAGAAGAGAGGGGGATGAGGTACAGAAGAGAGAGGGATGAGGTACAGAAGAGAGAGGGATGAGGTACAGAAGAGAGAGGGATGAGGTACAGAAGAGAGGGATGAGGTACAGAAGAGAGGGGGGTGAGGTACAGTAGAGAGGGGGATGAGGTACAGAAGAGAGGGTGATGAGGTACAGAAGAGAGAGGGATGAGGTACAGAAGAGAGGAAGGGATGAGGTACAGAAGAGAGGGGGATGAGGTACAGAAGAGAGGGGGATGAGGTACAGAAGAGAGGGGGATGAGGTACAGAAGAGAGAGGGATGAGGTACAGAAGAGAGGCGGATAAGGTACAGAAGAGAGGGGGATGAGGTACAGAAGAGAGGGGGATGAGGTACAGAAGAGAGAGGGATGAGGTACAGAAGAGAGGGGATGAGGTACAGAAGAGAGAGGGATGAGGTACAGAAGAGAGAGGGATGAGGTACGGAAGAGAGGGGGATGAGGTACAGAAGAGAGAGGGATGAGGTACAGAAGAGAGAGGGATGAGGTACAGAAGAGAGGGGGATGAGGTACAGAAGAGAGGGGGATGAGGTACAGAAGAGAGGGGGATGAGGTACAGAAGAGAGGGGGATGAGGTACAGAAGAGAGGGGGATGAGGTACAGAAGAGAGGGGGGTGAGGTACAGAAGAGAGGGAGGGATGAGGTACAGAAGAGAGGGAGGGATGAGGTACAGAAGAGAGGGGGATGAGGTACAGAAGAGAGGAAGGGATAAGGTACAGATGAGAGGGGGATGAGGTACAGAAGAGAGAGGGATGAGGTACAGAAGAGAGAGGGATGAGGTGCAGAAGAGAGAGGAAGGGATGAGGTACAGAAGAGAGGGGGATGAGGTACAGAAGAGAGAGGGATGAGGTACAGAAGAGAGGAAGGGATGAGGTACAGAAGAGAGGGGGATGAGGTACAGAAGAGAGGAAGGGATGAGGTACAGAAGAGAGGGGGATGAGGTACAGAAGAGAGAGGGAATGAGGTACAGGAGAGAGGGGGATGAGGTACAGGAGAGAGGGGGATGAGGTACAGAAGAGAGGGGGATGAGGTACAGAAGAGAGGGATGAGGTACAGAAGAGAGAGGGATGAGGTACAGAAGAGAGGGATGAGGTACAGAAGAGAGGGGGATGAGGTACAGAAGAGAGGGGGGTGAGGTACAGAAGAGAGAGGGATGAGGTACAGAAGAGAGGGATGAGGTACAGAAGAGAGGAAGGGATGAGGTACAGAAGAGAGGGGGATGAGGTACAGAAGAGAGAGGGATGAGGTACAGAAGAGAGGGGGATGAGGTACAGAAGAGAGGGGGATGAGGTACAGAAGAGAGAGGGATGAGGTACAGAAGAGAGGGGGATGAGGTACAGAAGAGAGGGGATTGAGGTACAGAAGAGAGGGGGATGAGGTACAGAAGAGAGAGGGATGAGGTACAGAAGAGAGGGGGATGAGGTACAGAAGAGAGGGGGATGAGGTACAGAAGAGAGAGGGATGAGGTACAGAAGAGAGAGGAAGGGATGAGGTACAGAAGAGAGAGGGATGAGGTACAGAAGAGAGGGGGATGAGGTACAGAAGAGAGGGGGATGAGGTACAGAAAATAGAGGAAGGGATGAGGTACAGAAGAGAGGAAGGGATGAGGTACAGAAGAGAGAGGGATGAGGTACAGAAGAGAGGAAGGGATGAGGTACAGAAGAGAGGGATGAGGTACAGAAGAGAGGGGGATGAGGTACAGAAGAGAGGGGGATGAGGTACAGAAGAGAGGGATGAGGTACAGAAGAGAGAGGAAGGGATGAGGTACAGAAGAGAGAGGGATGAGGTACAGAAGAGAGGGGGATGAGTACAGAAGAGAGAGGAAGGGATGAGGTACAGAAGAGAGAGGGATGAGGTACAGAGGAGAGGGATGAGGTACAGAAGAGAGGGGGATGAGGTACAGAAGAGAGATGGATGAGGTACAGAAGAGAGAGGGATGAGGTACAGGAGAGAGGGGGATGAGGTACAGGAGAGAGGGGGATGAGGTACAGGAGAGAGGGGGATGAGGTACAGAAGAGAGGGGGTGAGGTACAGAAGAGAGGAAGGGATGAGGTACAGAAGAGAGGGGGTGAGGTACAGAAGAGAGGAAGGGATGAGGTACAGAAGAGAGAGGGATGAGGTACAGAAGAGAGGGGGATGAGGTACAGAAGAGAGAGGAAGGGATGAGGTACAGAAGAGAGAGGGATGGGGTACAGAAGAGAGGGGGATGAGGTACAGAAGAGAGAGGGATGAGGTACAGAAGAGAGGAAGGGATGAGGTACAGAAGAGAGGGGGATGAGGTACAGAAGAGAGGGGGATGAGGTACAGAAGAGAGGGATGAGGTACAGAAGAGAGAGGAAGGGATGAGGTACAGAGAGAGGAAGGGATGAGGTACAGAAGAGAGGGGGATGAGGTACAGAAGAGAGAGGGATGAGGTACAGAAGAGAGAGGAAGGGATGAGGTACAGAAGAGAGGGATGAGGTACAGAAGAGAGGGGGATGAGGTACAGAAGAGAGGGGGATGAGGTACAGAAGAGAGGGGGATGAGGTACAGAAGAGAGGGGGATGAGGTACAGAAGAGAGAGGGATGAGGTACAGAAGAGAGAGGAAGAGATGAGGTACAGAAGAGAGAGGGATGAGGTACAGGAGAGAGGGGGATGAGGTGCAGAAGAGAGGGGGATGAGGTACAGAGAGAGGGATGAGGTACAGAAGAGAGAGGGATGAGGTACAGAAGAGAGGGATGAGGTACAGAAGAGAGGGGGATGAGGTACAGAAGAGAGGGGGGTGAGGTACAGAAGAGAGAGGGATGAGGTACAGAAGAGAGGGATGAGGTACAGAAGAGAGGAAGGGATGAGGTACAGAAGAGAGGGGGATGAGGTACAGAAGAGAGAGGGATGAGGTACAGAAGAGAGGGGGATGAGGTACAGAAGAGAGGGGGATGAGGTACAGAAGAGAGAGGGATGAGGTACAGAAGAGAGGGGGATGAGGTACAGAAGAGAGGGGATTGAGGTACAGAAGAGAGGGGGATGAGGTACAGAAGAGAGAGGGATGAGGTACAGAAGAGAGGGGGATGAGGTACAGAAGAGAGGGGGGATGAGGTACAGAAGAGAGAGGGATGAGGTACAGAAGAGAGAGGAAGGGATGAGGTACAGAAGAGAGAGGGATGAGGTACAGAAGAGAGGGATGAGGTACAGAAGAGAGGGGGATGAGGTACAGAAGAGAGGGGGATGAGGTACAGAAAATAGAGGAAGGGATGAGGTACAGAAGAGAGGAAGGGATGAGGTACAGAAGAGAGAGGGATGAGGTACAGAAGAGAGGAAGGGATGAGGTACAGAAGAGAGGGATGAGGTACAGAAGAGAGGGGGATGAGGTACAGAAGAGAGGGGGATGAGGTACAGAAGAGAGGGATGAGGTACAGAAGAGAGAGGAAGGGATGAGGTACAGAAGAGAGAGGGATGAGGTACAGAAGAGAGGGGGATGAGGTACAGAAGAGAGAGGAAGGGATGAGGTACAGAAGATAGAGGGATGAGGTACAGAGGAGAGGGATGAGGTACAGAAGAGAGGGGGATGAGGTACAGAAGAGAGATGGATGAGGTACAGAAGAGAGAGGGATGAGGTACAGGAGAGAGGGGGATGAGGTACAGGAGAGAGGGGGATGAGGTACAGGAGAGAGGGGGATGAGGTACAGAAGAGAGGGGGTGAGGTACAGAAGAGAGGAAGGGATGAGGTACAGAAGAGAGGGGGTGAGGTACAGAAGAGAGGAAGGGATGAGGTACAGAAGAGAGAGGGATGAGGTACAGAAGAGAGGGGGATGAGGTACAGAAGAGAGAGGAAGGGATGAGGTACAGAAGAGAGAGGGATGGGGTACAGAAGAGAGGGGGATGAGGTACAGAAGAGAGAGGGATGAGGTACAGAAGAGAGGAGGGATGAGGTACAGAAGAGAGGGGGATGAGGTACAGAAGAGAGGGGGATGAGGTACAGAAGAGAGGGATGAGGTACAGAAGAGAGAGGAAGGGATGAGGTACAGAAGAGAGGAAGGGATGAGGTACAGAAGAGAGGGGGATGAGGTACAGAAGAGAGAGGGATGAGGTACAGAAGAGAGAGGAAGGGATGAGGTACAGAAGAGAGGGGATGAGGTACAGAAGAGAGGGGGATGAGGTACAGAAGAGAGGGGGATGAGGTACAGAAGAGAGGGGGATGAGGTACAGAAGAGAGAGGGATGAGGTACAGAAGAGAGAGGAAGAGATGAGGTACAGAAGAGAGAGGGATGAGGTACAGAAGAGAGGGGGATGAGGTACAGAAGAGAGGGATGAGGTACAGAAGAGATGGGGATGAGGTACAGAAGAGAGGGGATGAGATACAGAAGAGAGAGGGATGAGGTACAGAGGAGAGAGGGATGAGGTACAGGAGAGAGGGGGAAGAGGTACAGGAGAGAGGGGGATGAGGTACAGAAGAGAGGGGGATGAGATACAGAAGAGAGAGGGATGAGGTACAGAAGAGAGAGGGATGAGGTACAGGAGAGAGGGGGATGAGGTGCAGGAGAGAGGGGGATGAGGTACAGAAGAGAGGGGGTTGAGGTACAGAAGAGAGGAAGGGATGAGGTACAGAAGAGAGAGGGATGAGGTACAGAAGAGAGAGGGATGAGGTACAGAAGAGAGGGGGATGAGGTACAGAAGAGAGAGGAAGGGATGAGGTACAGAAGAGAGAGGGATGAGGTACAGAAGAGAGGGGGATGAGGTACAGAAGAGAGAGGGATGAGGTACAGAAGAGAGAGGAAGGGATGAGGTACAGAAGAGAGGAAGGGATGAGGTACAGAAGAGAGGGGGATGAGGTACAGAAGAGAGAGGGATGAGGTACAGAAGAGAGAGGAAGGGATGAGGTACAGAAGAGAGAGGGATGAGGTACAGAAGAGAGAGGGATGAGGTACAGAAGAGAGGGGGATGAGGTACAGAAGAGAGGGATGAGGTACAGAAGAGATGGGGATGAGGTACAGAAGAGAGGGGGATGAGATACAGAAGAGAGAGGGATGAGGTACAGAAGAGAGAGGGATGAGGTACAGGAGAGAGGGGGATGAGGTACAGGAGAGAGGGGGATGAGGTACAGAAGAGAGGGGGATGAGATACAGAAGAGAGAGGGATGAGGTACAGAAGAGAGAGGGATGAGGTACAGAAGAGAGAGGGATGAGGTACAGGAGAGAGGGGGATGAGGTGCAGGAGAGAGGGGGATGAGGTACAGGAGAGAGGGGGTTGAGGTACAGAAGAGAGGAAGGGATGAGGTACAGAAGAGAGAGGGATGAGGTACAGAAGAGAGAGGGATGAGGTACAGAAGAGAGGGGGATGAGGTACAGAAGAGAGAGGAAGGGATGAGGTACAGAAGAGAGAGGGATGAGGTACAGAAGAGAGGGGGATGAGGTACAGAAGAGAGAGGGATGAGGTACAGAAGAGAGAGGAAGGGATGAGGTACAGAAGAGAGGAAGGGATGAGGTACAGAAGGAGAGGGGGATGAGGTACAGAAGAGAGAGGGATGAGGTACAGAAGAGAGAGGAAGGGATGAGGTACAGAAGAGAGAGGGATGAGGTACAGAAGAGAGGGATGAGGTACAGAAGAGAGGGGGGATGAGGTACAGAAGAGAGGGGGTTGAGGTACAGAAGAGAGGGGGATGAGGTACAGAAGAGAGAGGGATGAGGTACAGAAGAGAGAGGAAGGGATGAGGTACAGAAGAGAGAGGGGGATGAGGTACAGAAGAGAGAGAGGGATGAGGTACAGAAGAGAGAGGGATGAGGTACAGAAGAGAGAGGGATGAGGTATAGGAGAGAGGGGGATGAGGTACAGGAGAGAGGGGGATGAGGTACAGGAGAGAGGGGGATGAGGTACAGAAGAGAGGGGGGTGAGGTACAGAAGAGAGGGGGATGAGGTACAGAAGAGAGAGGGATGAGGTACAGGAGAGAGGGGGATGAGGTACAGAAGAGAGAGGGATGAGGTACAGAAGAGAGAGGGATGAGGTACAGAAGAGAGAGGAAGGGATGAGGTACAGAAGAGAGAGGGATGAGGTACAGAAGAGAGAGAAGGGATGAGGTACAGAAGAGAGGAAGGGATGAGGTACAGAAGAGAGGGGGATGAGGTACAGAAGAGAGAGGGATGAGGTACAGAAGAGAGGGGGATGAGGTACAGAAGAGAGGGAGGGATGAGGTACAGAAGAGAGAGGGATGAGGTACAGAAGAGAGGGGGATGAGGTACAAAGAGAGAGGGATGAGGTACAGAAGAGAGGGGGATGAGGTACAGAAGAGAGGGGGATGAGGTACAGAAGAGAGGGAGGGATGAGGTACAGAAGAGAGGGGGGATGAGGTACAGAAGAGAGAGGGATGAGGTACAGAAGAGAGGGGGATGAGGTACAGAAGAGAGAGGGATGAGGTACAGAAGAGAGGAAGGGATGAGGTACAGAAGAGAGGAGGGATGAGGTACAGAAGAGAGGGGATGAAGTACAGAAGAGAGGAAGGGATGAGGTACAGAAGAGAGGGGGATGAGGTACAGAAGAGAGGGGGATGAGGTACAGAAGAGAGAGGGATGAGGTACAGACGAGAGGGGATGAGGTACAGAAGAGAGGGGGATGAGGTACAGAAGAGAGGGAGGGATGAGGTACAGAAGAGAGGGGGATGAGGTACAGAAGAGAGAGGGATGAGGTACAGAAGAGAGAGGGATGAGGTACAGAAGAGAGGGAAGGATGAGGTACAGAAGAGGAGGGGGATGAGGTACAGAAGAGAGAGGGATGAGGTACAGAAGAGAGGAAGGGATGAGGTACAGAAGAGAGGGGGATGAGGTACAGAAGAGAGGAAGGGATGAGGTACAGAAGAGAGGGGATGAGGTACAGAAGAGAGGGGATGAGGTACAGAAGAGAGGGGA
>NW_027446698.1:0-47755 GCF_038048845.1 Mixophyes fleayi | reverse complement strand
TGTCTCCCTTTCTCTTGGAAACAATGACTTACATCAATCCTTTTACATAATTCTTGTTTCTCATGACATTTCTAACATTGCCCACAATTATCAACTTTCTAAGTCTTTCTGAGCAAGAGAAATCGCAAAACATAGTCATTTCTTCATTGCCGTCCAAAACAACGCTTTTTTACACTCCTGTCTCCCTTTCTCTTGGAAACAATGACTTACATCAATTCTTTTACATAATTCTTGTTTCTCATGACATTTCTAACATTGCCCACAATTATCAACTTTCTAAGTCTTTCTAAGCAAGAGAAATCGTAAAACATAGTCATTTCTTCATTGCCTTCCAAAAACAACGCTTTTTTACACTCCTGTCTCCCTTTCTCTTGGAAACAATGACTTACATCAATTCTTTTACATAATTCTTGTTTCTCATGACATTTTTAACATTGCCCACAATTATCAACTTTCTAAGTCTTTTTGAGCAGGAGAAATCGCAAAACATAGTCATTTCTTCATTGCCGTCCAAAAACAACGCTTTTTTACACTCCTGTCTCCCTTTCTCTTGGAAACAATGACTTACATCAATTCTTTTACATAATTCTTGTTTCTCATGACATTTCTAACATTGCCCACAATTATCAACTTTCTAAGTCTTTCTGAGCAAGAGAAATCGCAAAACATAGTCATTTCTTCATTGCCGTCCAAAAACAACGCTTTTTTACACTCCTGTCTCCCTTTCTCTTGGAAACAATGACTTACATCAATCCTTTTACATAATTCTTGTTTCTCATGACATTTCTAACATTGCCCACAATTATCAACTTTCTAAGTCTTTCTGAGCAGGAGAAATCGCAAAACATAGTCATTTCTTCATTGCCGTCCAAAAACAACGCTTTTTTACACTCCTGTCTCCTTTCTCTTGGAAACAATGACTTACATCAATCCTTTTACATAATTCTTGTTTCTCATGACATTTCTAACATTGCCCACAATTATCAACTTTCTAAGTCTTTCTGAGCAAGAGAAATCGCAAAACATATTCATTTCTTCATTGGCGTCCAAAAACAACGCTTTTTTACACTCCTGTCTTCCTTTCTCTTGGAAACAATGACTTACATCAATCCTTTTACATAATTCTTGTTTCTCATGACATTTCTAACATTGCCCACAATTATCAACTTTCTAAGTCTTTCTGAGCAAGAGAAATCGCAAAACATTATCATTTCCTTATTGGCGTCCAAAAACAACGCTTTTTTACACTCCTGTCTCCCTTTCTCTTGGAAACAATGACTTACATCAATTCTTTTACATAATTCTTGTTTCTCATGACATTTCTAACATTGCCCACAATTATCAACTTTCTAAGTCTTTCTGAGCAAGAGAAATCGTAAAACATAGTCATTTCTTCATTGCCGTCCAAAAACAACGCTTTTTTACACTCCTGTCTCCCTTTCTCTTGGAAACAATGACTTTCATCAATTCTTTTACATAATTCTTGTTTCTCATGACATTTCTAACATTGCCACAATTATCAACTTTCTAAGTCTTTCTGAGCAAGAGAAATCGCAAAACATAGTCATTTCTTCATTGCGTCCAAAACAACGCTTTTTACACTCCTGTCTCCCTTTCTCTTGGAAACAATGACTTACATCAATTCTTTTACATAATTCTTGTTTCTCATGACATTTCTAACATTGCCCACAATTATCAACTTTCTAAGTCTTTCTGAGCAAGAGAAATCGCAAAACATAGTCATTTCTTCATTGCCATCCAAAAACAACGCTTTTTTACACTCCTGTCTTCCTTACTCTTGGAAACAATGACTTACATCAATTCTTTTACATAATTCTTGTTTCTCATGACATTTCTAACATTGCCCACAATTATCAACTTTCTAAGTCTTTCTGAGCAAGAGAAATCGCAAAACATAGTCATTTCTTCATTGCCGTCCAAAAACAACGCTTTTTTACACTCCTGTCTCCCTTTCTCTTGGAAACAATGACTTACATCAATCTTTTTACATAAATCTTGTTTCTCATGACATTTCTAACATTGCCCACAATTATCAACTTTCTAAGTCTTTCTGAGCAAGAGAAATCGCAAAACATAGTCATTTCTTCATTGCTGTCCAAAAACAACGCTTTTTTACACTCCTGTCTCCCTTTCTCTTGGAAACAATGACTTACATCAATTCTTTTACATAATTCTTGTTTCTCATGACATTTCTAACATTGCCCACAATTATCAACTTTCTAAGTCTTTCTGAGCAAGAGAAATCGTAAAATATTGTCATTTCTTCATTGCCGTCCAAAAACAACGCTTTTTTTACACTCCTGTCTCCCTTTCTCTTGGAAACAATGACTTACATCAATTCTTTTACATAATTCTTGTTTCTCATGACATTTTGAACTTAGCACACAATTATCAACTTTCTAAGTCTTTCTGAGCAAGAGAAATCGTAAAACAGAGTCATTTCTTCATTGCCGTCCAAAAACAACGCTTTTTTACACTCCTGTCTCCCTTTCTCTTGGAAACAATGACTTACATCAATTCTTTTACATAATTCTTGTTTCTCATGACATTTTTAACATTGCCCACAATTATCAACTTTCTAAGTCTTTCTGAGCAAGAGAAATCGCAAAACATAGTCATTTCCTCATTGCCGTCCAAAAACAACGCTTTTTTACACTCCTGTCTCCCTTTCTCTTGGAAACAATGACTTACATCAATTCTTTTACATAATTCTTGTTTCTCATGACATTTCTAACATTGCCCACAATTATCAACTTTCTAAGTCTTTCTGAGCAAGAGAAATCGCAAAACATAGTCATTTCTTCATTGGCGTCCAAAAACAACGCTTTTTTACACTCCTGTCTCCCTTTCTCTTGGAAACAATGACTTACATCAATTCTTTTACATAATTCTTGTTTCTCATGACATTTCTAACATTGCCCACAATTATCAACTTTCTAAGTCTTTCTGAGCAGGAGAAATCGCAAAACATAGTCATTTCTTCATTGCCGTCCAAAAATAACGCTTTTTTACACTCCTGTCTCCCTTTCTCTTGGAAACAATGACTTACATCAATTCTTTTACATAATTCTTGTTTCTCATGACATTTCTAACATTGCCCACAATTATCAACTTTCTAAGTCTTTCTGAGCAGGAGAAATCGCGAAACATAGTCATTTCTTCATTGCCGTCCAAAAATAACGCTTTTTTACACTCCTGTCTCCCTTTCTCTTGGAAACAATGACTTACATCAATTCTTTTACATAATTCTTGTTTCTCATGACATTTCTAACATTGCCCACAATTATCAACTTTCTAAGTTTTGCTGAGCAAGAGAAATCGCAAAACATAGTCATTTCTTCATTGCCGTCCAAAAACAACGCATTTTTACACTCCTGTCTCCCTTTCTCTTGGAAACAATGACTTACATCAATTCTTTTACATAATTCTTGTTTCTCATGACATTTCTAACATTGCCCACAATTATCAACTTTCTAAGTCTTTCTGAGCAAGAGAAATCGTAAAATATTGTCATTTCTTCATTGCCGTCCAAAAACAACGCTTTTTTACACTCCTGTCTCCCTTTCTCTTGGAAACAATGACTTACATCAATTCTTTTACATAATTCTTGTTTCTCATTACATTTCTAACATTGCCCACAATTATCAACTTTCTAAGTCTTTCTGAGCAGGAGAAATCGCAAAACATAGTCATTTCTTCATTGCCGTCCAAAAATAACGCTTTTTTACACTCCTGTCTCCCTTTCTCTTGGAAACAATGACTTACATCAATTCTTTTACATAATTCTTGTTTCTCATGACATTTCTAACATTGCCCACAATTATCAACTTTCTAAGTCTTTCTGAGCAAGAGAAATCGCAAAACAGTCATTTCTTCATTGGCGTCCAAAAACAACGCTTTTTTACACTCCTGTCTCCCTTTCTCTTGAAAACAATGACTTACATCAATTCTTTTACATAATTCTTGTTTCTCATGACATTTCTAACATTGCCCACAATTATCAACTTTCTAAGTCTTTCTGAGCAGGAGAAATCGCAAAACATAGTCATTTCTTCATTGCCGTCCAAAAATAACGCTTTTTTACACTCCTGTCTCCCTTTCTCTTGGAAACAATGACTTACATCAATTCTTTTACATAATTCTTGTTTCTCATGACATTTCTAACATTGCCCACAATTATCAACTTTCTAAGTCTTTCTGAGCAGGAGAAATCACAAAACATAGTCATTTCTTCATTGCCGTCCAAAAATAACGCTTTTTTACACTCCTGTCTCCCTTTCTCTTGGAAACAATGACTTACATCAATTCTTTTACATAATTCTTGTTTCTCATGACATTTCTAACATTGCCCACAATTATCAACTTTCTAAGTCTTTCTAAGCAAGAGAAATCGTAAAACATAGTCATTTCTTCATTGCCTTCCAAAAACAACGCTTTTTTACACTCCTGTCTCCCTTTCTCTTGGAAACAATGACTTACATCAATTCTTTTACATAATTCTTGTTTCTCATGACATTTCTAACATTGCCCACAATTATCAACTTTCTAAGTCTTTCTGAGCAAGAGAAATCGCAAAACATAGTCATTTCTTCATTGCCATCCAAAAACAACGCTTTTTTACACTCCTGTCTCCCTTTCTCTTGGAAACAATGACTTACATCAATTCTTTTACATAATTCTTGTTTCTCATGACATTTCTTACATTGCCCACAATTATCAACTTTCTAAGTCTTTCTGAGCAAGAGAAATCGCAAAACATAGTCATTTCTTCATTGCCATCCAAAAAACAACGCTTTTTTACACTCCTGTCTCCCTTTCTCTTGGAAACAATGACTTACATCAATTCTTTTACATAATTCTTGTTTCTCATGACATTTTGAACTTAGCACACAATTATCAACTTTCTAAGTCTTTCTGAGCAAGAGAAATCGTAAAACAGAGTCATTTCTTCATTGCCGTCCAAAAACAACGCTTTTTTACACTCCTGTCTCCCTTTCTCTTGGAAACAATGACTTACATCAATTCTTTTACATAATTCTTGTTTCTCATGACATTTTGAACTTAGCACACAATTATCAACTTTCTAAGTCTTTCTGAGCAAGAGAAATCGTAAAACAGAGTCATTTCTTCATTGCCGTCCAAAAACAACGCTTTTTTACACTCCTGTCTCCCTTTCTCTTGGAAACAATGACTTACATCAATTCTTTTACATAATTCTTGTTTCTCATGACATTTCTAACATTGCCCGCAATTATCAACTTTCTAAGTCTTTCTGAGCAAGAGAAATCGCAAAACATAGTCATTTCTTCATTTCCGTCCAAAAACAACGCTTTTTTACACTCCTGTCTCCCTTTCTCTTGGAAACAATGACTTACATCAATTCTTTTACATAATTCTTGTTTCTCATGACATTTCTAACATTGCCCACAATTATCAACTTTCTAAGTCTTTCTGAGCAAGAGAAATCGCAAAACATAGTCATTTCTTCATTGGCGTCCAAAAACAACGCTTTTTTACACTCCTGTCTCCCTTTCTCTTGGAAACAATGACTTACATCAATTCTTTTACATAATTCTTGTTTCTCATGACATTTCTAACATTGCCCACAATTATCAACTTTCTAAGTCTTTCTGAGCAAGAGAAATTGCAAAACATAGTCATTTCTTCATTGCCGTCCAAAAACAACGCTTTTTTACACTCCTGTCTCCCTTTCTCTTGGAAACAATGACTTACATCAATCCTTTTACATAATTCTTGTTTCTCATGACATTTCTAACATTGCCCACAATTATCAACTTTCTAAGTCTTTCTGAGCAAGAGAAATCGCAAAACATAGTCATTTCTTCATTGGCGTCCAAAAACAACGCTTTTTTACACTCCTGTCTTCCTTTCTCTTGGAAACAATGACTTACATCAATTCTTTTACATAATTCTTGTTTCTCATGACATTTCTTACATTGCCCACAATTATCAACTTTCTAAGTCTTTCTGAGCAGGATAAATCGCAAAACATAGTCATTTCTTCATTGGCGTCCAAAAACAACGCTTTTTTACACTCCTGTCTTCCTTTCTCTTGGAAACAATGACTTACATCAATCCTTTTACATAATTCTTGTTTCTCATGACATTTCTAACATTGCCCACAATTAACAACTTTCTAAGTCTTTCTGAGCAAGAGAAATCGCAAAACATTATCATTTCCTTATTGGCGTCCAAAAACAACGCTTTTTTACACTCCTGTCTCCCTTTCTCTTGGAAACAATGACTTACATCAATTCTTTTACATAATTCTTGTTTCTCATGACATTTCTAACATTGCCCACAATTATCAACTTTCTAAGTCTTTCTGAGCAAGAGAAATCGTAAAACATAGTCATTTCTTCATTGCCGTCCAAAAACAACGCTTTTTTACACTCCTGTCTCCCTTTCTCTTGGAAACAATGACTTACATCAATTCTTTTACATAATTCTTGTTTCTCATGACATTTCTAACATTGCCCACAATTATCAACTTTCTAAGTCTTTCTGAGCAGGAGAAATCGCAAAACATAGTCATTTCTTCATTGGCGTCCAAAAACAACGCTTTTTTACACTCCTGTCTTCCTTTCTCTTGGAAACAATGACTTACATCAATTCTTTTACATAATTCTTGTTTCTCATGACATTTCTTACATTGCCCACAATTATCAACTTTCTAAGTCTTTCTGAGCAAGAGAAATCGCAAAACATAGTCATTTCTTCATTTCCGTCCAAAAACAACGCTTTTTTACACTCCTGTCTCCCTTTCTCTTGGAAACAATGACTTACATCAATTCTTTTACATAATTCTTGTTTCTCATGACATTTCTAACATTGCCCACAATTATCAACTTTCTAAGTCTTTCTGAGCAAGAGAAATCGCAAAACATAGTCATTTCTTCATTGGCGTCCAAAAACAACGCTTTTTTACACTCCTGTCTCCCTTTCTCTTGGAAACAATGACTTACATCAATTCTTTTACATAATTCTTGTTTCTCATGACATTTCTAACATTGCCCACAATTATCAACTTTCTAAGTCTTTCTGAGCAAGAGAAATTGCAAAACATAGTCATTTCTTCATTGCCGTCCAAAAACAACGCTTTTTTACACTCCTGTCTCCCTTTCTCTTGGAAACAATGACTTACATCAATCCTTTTACATAATTCTTGTTTCTCATGACATTTCTAACATTGCCCACAATTATCAACTTTCTAAGTCTTTCTGAGCAAGAGAAATCGCAAAACATAGTCATTTCTTCATTGGCGTCCAAAAACAACGCTTTTTTACACTCCTGTCTTCCTTTCTCTTGGAAACAATGACTTACATCAATTCTTTTACATAATTCTTGTTTCTCATGACATTTCTTACATTGCCCACAATTATCAACTTTCTAAGTCTTTCTGAGCAGGAGAAATCGCAAAACATAGTCATTTCTTCATTGCCGTCCAAAAACAACGCTTTTTTACACTCCTGTCTCCCTTTCTCTTGGAAACAATGACTTACATCAATTCTTTTACATAATACTTGTTTCTCATGACATTTCTAACATTGCCCACAATTATCAACTTTCTAAGTCTTTCTGAGCAGGAGAAATCGCAAAACATAGTCATTTCTTCATTGGCGTCCAAAAACAACGCTTTTTTACACTCCTGTCTCCCTTTCTCTTGGAAACAATGACTTACATCAATTCTTTTACATAATTCTTGTTTCTCATGACATTTCTAACATTGCCCACAATTATCAACTTTCTAAGTCTTTCTGAGCAAGAGAAATCGCAAAACATAGTCATTTCTTCATTGGCGTCCAAAAACAACGCTTTTTTACACTCCTGTCTCCCTTTCTCTTGGAAACAATGACTTACATCAATTCTTTAACATAATTCTTGTTTCTCATGACATTTCTAACATTGCCCACAATTATCAACTTTCTAAGTCTTTCTGAGCAAGAGAAATCGTAAAATATTGTCATTTCTTCATTGCCGTCCAAAAACAACGCTTTTTTACACTCCTGTCTCCCTTTCTCTTGGAAACAATGGCTTACATCAATTGTTTTACATAATTCTTGTTTCTCATGACATTTTGAACTTAGCACACAATTATCAACTTTCTAAGTCTTTCTGAGCAAGAGAAATCGTAAAACAGAGTCATTTCTTCATTGCCGACTAAAAACAATGCTTTTTTACACTCCTGTCTCCCTTTCTCTTGGAAACAATGACTTACATCAATTCTTTTACATAATTCTTGTTTCTCATGACATTTCTAACATTGCCCACAATTATCAACTTTCTAAGTCTTTCTGAGCAAGAGAAATCGCAAAACATAGTCATTTCTTCATTGGCGTCCAAAAACAACGCTTTTTTACACTCCTGTCTCCCTTTCTCTTGGAAACAATGACTTACATCAATTCTTTTACATAATTCTTGTTTCTCATGACATTTCTAACATTGCCCACAATTATCAACTTTCTAAGTCTTTCTGAGCAGGAGAAATCGCAAAACATAGTAATTTCTTCATTGCCGTCCAAAAATAACGCTTTTTTACACTCCTGTCTCCCTTTCTCTTGGAAACAATGACTTACATCAATTCTTTTACATAATTCTTGTTTCTCATGACATTTCTAACATTGCCCACAATTATCAACTTTCTAAGTCTTTCTGAGCAGGAGAAATCGCAAAACATAGTCATTTCTTCATTGCCGTCCAAAAATAACGCTTTTTTTACACTCCTGTCTCCCTTTCTCTTGGAAACAATGACTTACATCAATTCTTTTACATAATTCTTGTTTCTCATGACATTTCTTACATTACCCACAATTATCAACTTTCTAAGTCTTTCTGAGCAGGAGAAATCGCAAAACATAGTCATTTCTTCATTGCCGTCCAAAAATAACGCTTTTTTACACTCCTGTCTCCCTTTCTCTTGGAAACAATGACTTACATCAATTCTTTTACATAATTCTTGTTTCTCATGACATTTCTAACATTGCCCACAATTATCAACTTTCTAAGTCTTTCTAAGCAAGAGAAATCGTAAAACATAGTCATTTCTTCATTGCCTTCCAAAAACAACGTTTTTTTTACACTCCTGTCTCCCTTTCTCTTGGAAACAATGACTTACATCAATTCTTTTAAATAATTCTTGTTTCTCATGACATTTTTAACATTGCCCACAATTATCAACTTTCTAAGTCTTTTTGAGCAGGAGAAATCGCAAAACATAGTCATTTCTTCATTGCCGTCCAAAAACAACGCTTTTTTACACTCCTGTCTCCCTTTCTCTTGGAAACAATGACTTACATCAATTCTTTTACATAATTCTTGTTTCTCATGACATTTCTAACATTGCCCACAATTATCAACTTTCTAAGTCTTTCTAAGCAAGAGAAATTGTAAAACATAGTCATTTCTTCATTGCCTTCCAAAAGCAACGCTTTTTTACACTCCTGTCTCCCTTTCTCTTGGAAACAATGACTTACATCAATTCTTTTACATAATTCTTGTTTCTCATGACATTTCTAACATTGCCCACAATTATCAACTTTCTAAGTCTTTCTGAGCAAGAGAAATCGCAAAACATAGTCATTTCTTCATTGCCGTCCAAAAACAACGCTTTTTTACACTCCTGTCTCCCTTTCTCTTGGAAACAATGACTTACATCAATCCTTTTACATAATTCTTGTTTCTCATGACATTTCTAACATTGCCCACAATTATCAACTTTCTAAGTCTTTCTGAGCAAGAGAAATCGTAAAACATAGTCATTTCTTCATTGCCGTCCAAAAACAACGCTTTTTTACACTCCTGTCTCCCTTTCTCTTGGAAACAATGACTTACATCAATCCTTTTACATAATTCTTGTTTCTCATGACATTTCTAACATTGCCCACAATTATCAACTTTCTAAGTCTTTCTGAGCAAGAGAAATCGCAAAACATAGTCATTTCTTCATTGCCGTCCAAAAACAACGCTTTTTTACACTCCTGTCTCCCTTTCTCTTGGAAACAATGACTTACATCAATTCTTTTACATAATTCTTGTTTCTCATGACATTTCTAACATTGCCCACAATTATCAACTTTCTAAGTCTTTCTAAGCAAGAGAAATCGTAAAACATAGTCATTTCTTCATTGCCTTCCAAAAACAACGCTTTTTTACACTCCTGTCTCCCTTTCTCTTGGAAACAATGACTTACATCAATTCTTTTACATAATTCTTGTTTCTCATGACATTTTTAACATTGCCCACAATTATCAACTTTCTAAGTCTTTTTGAGCAGGAGAAATAGCAAAACATAGTCATTTCTTCATTGCCGTCCAAAAACAACGCTTTTTTACACTCCTGTCTCCCTTTCTCTTGGAAACAATGACTTACATCAATTCTTTTACATAATTCTTGTTTCTCATGACATTTCTAACATTGCCCACAATTATCAACTTTCTAAGTCTTTCTGAGCAAGAGAAATCGCAAAACATAGTCATTTCTTCATTGCCGTCCAAAAACAACGCTTTTTTACACTCCTGTCTCCCTTTCTCTTGGAAACAATGACTTACATCAATCCTTTTACATAATTCTTGTTTCTCATGACATTTCTAACATTGCCCACAATTATCAATTTTCTAAGTCTTTCTGAGCAAGAGAAATCGCAAAACATAGTCATTTCTTCATTGGCGTCCAAAAACAACGCTTTTTTACACTCCTGTCTCCCTTTCTCTTGGAAACAATGACTTACATCAATTTTTTTACATAATTCTTGTTTCTCATGACATTTCTAACATTGCCCACAATTATCAACTTTCTAAGTCTTTCTAAGCAAGAGAAATCGTAAAACATAGTCATTTCTTCATTGCCTTCCAAAAACAACGCTTTTTTACACTCCTGTCTCCCTTTCTCTTGGAAACAATGACTTACATCAATTCTTTTACATAATTCTTGTTTCTCATGACATTTCTTACATTGCCCACAATTATCAACTTTCTAAGTCTTTCTGAGCAGGAGAAATCGCAAAACATAGTAATTTCTTCATTGGCGTCCAAAAACAACGCTTTTTTACACTCCTGTCTCCCTTTCTCTTGGAAACAATGACTTACATCAATTCTTTTACATAATTCTTGTTTCTCATGACATTTCTAACATTGCCCACAATTATCAACTTTCTAAGTCTTTCTGAGCAAGAGAAATCGCAAAACATAGTCATTTCTTCATTGCCATCCAAAAACAATGCTTTTTTACACTCCTGTCTCCCTTTCTCTTGGAAACAATGACTTACATCAATTCTTTTACATAATTCTTGTTTCTCATGACATTTCTTACATTGCCCACAATTATCAACTTTCTAAGTCTTTCTGAGCAGGAGAAATCGCAAAACATAGTCATTTCTTCATTGCCGTCCAAAAACAACGCTTTTTTACACTCCTGTCTCCCTTTCTCTTGGAAACAATGACTTACATCAATTCTTTTACATAATTCTTGTTTCTCATGACATTTCTAACATTGCCCACAATTATCAACTTTCTAAGTCTTTCTAAGCAAGAGAAATCGCAAAATATAGTAATTTCTTTATTGCCATCCAAAAACAACGCTTTTTTACACTCCCATTCTCTTGGAAACAATGACTTACATCAATTCTTTTACATAATTCTTGTTTCTCATGACATTTCTAACATTGCCCACAATTGTCAACTTTCTAAGTCTTTCTGAGCAAGAGAAATCGCAAAACATAGTCATTTCTTCATTGCCGTCCAAAAACAACGCTTTTTTACACTCCTGTCTCCCTTTCTCTTGGAAACAATGACTTACATCAATTCTTTTACATAATTCTTGTTTCTCATGACATTTCTAACATTGCCCACAATTATCAACTTTCTAAGTCTTTCTGAGCAAGAGAAATCGTAAAATATTGTCATTTCTTCATTGCCGTCCAAAAACAACGCTTTGTTACACTCCTGTCTCCCTTTCTCTTGGAAACAATCACTTACATCAATTCTTTTACATAATTCTTGTTTCTCATGACATTTCTAACATTGCCCACATTTATCAACTTTCTAAGTCTTTCTGAGCAAGAGAAATCGTAAAATATTGTCATTTCTTCATTGCCGTCCAAAAACAACGCTTTTTTACACTCCAGTCTCCCTTTCTCTTGGAAACAATCACTTACATCAATTCTTTTACATAATTCTTGTTTCTCATGACATTTCTAACATTGCCCACAATTATCAACTTTCTAAGTCTTTCTGAGCAAGAGAAATCGTAAAATATTGTCATTTCTTCATTGCCGTCCAAAAACAACGCTTTTTTACACTCCTGTCTCCCTTTCTCTTGGAAACAATGACTTACATCAATTCTTTTACATAATTCTTGTTTCTCATGACATTTCTAACATTGCCCACAATTATCAACTTTCTAAGTCTTTCTGAGCAAGAGAAATCGCAAAACATAGTCATTTCTTCATTGGCATCCAAAAACAACACTTTTTTACACTCCTGTCTCCCTTTCTCTTGGAAACAATGACTTACATCAATTCTTTTACATAATTCTTGTTTCTCATGACATTTCTTACATTGCCCACAATTATCAACTTTCTAAGTCTTTCTGAGCAAGAGAAATCGCAAAACATAGTCATTTCTTCATTGGCGTCCAAAAACAACGCTTTTTTACACTCCTGTCTTTCTTACTCTTGGAAACAATGACTTACATCAATTCTTTTACATAATTCTTGTTTCTCATGACATTTCTAACATTGCCCACAATTATCAACTTTCTAAGTCTTTCTGAGCAAGAGAAATCGCAAAACATAGTCATTTCTTCATTGCCGTCCAAAAACAACGCTTTTTTACACTCCTGTCTCCCTTTCTCTTGGAAACAATGACTTACATCAATCCTTTTACATAATTCTTGTTTCTCATGACATTTCTAACATTGCCCACAATTATCAACTTTCTAAATCTTTCTGAGCAAGAGAAATCGCAAAACATAGTCATTTCTTCATTGGCGTCCAAAAACAACGCTTTTTTACACTCCTGTCTCCCTTTCTCTTGGAAACAATGACTTACATCAATTCTTTTACATAATTCTTGTTTCTCATGACATTTCTAACATTGCCCACAATTATCAACTTTCTAAGTCTTTCTGAGCAAGAGAAATCGCAAAACATAGTCATTTCTTCATTGCCGTCCAAAAACAACGCTTTTTTACACTCCTGTCTCCCTTTCTCTTGGAAACAATGACTTACATCAATCCTTTTACATAATTCTTGTTTCTCATGACATTTCTAACATTGCCCACAATTATCAATTTTCTAAGTCTTTCTGAGCAAGAGAAATCGCAAAACATAGTCATTTCTTCATTGGCGTCCAAAAACAACGCTTTTTTACACTCCTGTCTCCCTTTCTCTTGGAAACAATGACTTACATCAATTCTTTTACATAATTCTTGTTTCTCATGACATTTTTAACATTGCCCACAATTATCAACTTTCTAAGTCTTTTTGACCAGGAGAAATCGCAAAACATAGTCATTTCTTCATTGCCGTCCAAAAACAACGCTTTTTTACACTCCTGTCTCCCTTTCTCTTGGAAACAATGACTTACATCAATTCTTTTACATAATTCTTGTTTCTCATGACATTTCTAACATTGCCCACAATTATCAACTTTCTAAGTCTTTCTAAGCAAGAGAAATTGTAAAACATAGTCATTTCTTCATTGCCTTCCAAAAGCAACGCTTTTTTACACTCCTGTCTCCCTTTCTCTTGGAAACAATGACTTACATCAATTCTTTTACATAATTCTTGTTTCTCATGACATTTCTAACATTGCCCACAATTATCAACTTTCTAAGTCTTTCTGAGCAAGAGAAATCGCAAAACATAGTCATTTCTTCATTGCCGTCCAAAAACAACGCTTTTTTACACTCCTGTCTCCCTTTCTCTTGGAAACAATGACTTACATCAATCCTTTTACATAATTCTTGTTTCTCATGACATTTCTAACATTGCCCACAATTATCAACTTTCTAAGTCTTTCTGAGCAAGAGAAATCATAAAACATAGTCATTTCTTCATTGCCGTCCATAAACAACGGTTTTTTACACTCCTGTCTCCCTTTCTCTTGGAAACAATGACTTACATCAATCCTTTTACATAATTCTTGTTTCTCATGACATTTCTAACATTGCCCACAATTATCAACTTTCTAAGTCTTTCTGAGCAAGAGAAATCGCAAAACATAGTCATTTCTTCATTGCCGTCCAAAAACAACGCTTTTTTACACTCCTGTCTCCCTTTCTCTTGGAAACAATGACTTACATCAATTCTTTTACATAATTCTTGTTTCTCATGACATTTCTAACATTGCCCACAATTATCAACTTTCTAAGTCTTTCTAAGCAAGAGAAATCGTAAAACATAGTCATTTCTTCATTGCCTTCCAAAAACAACGCTTTTTTACACTCCTGTCTCCCTTTCTCTTGGAAACAATGACTTACATCAATTCTTTTACATAATTCTTGTTTCTCATGACATTTTTAACATTGCCCACAATTATCAACTTTCTAAGTCTTTTTGAGCAGGAGAAATCGCAAAACATAGTCATTTCTTCATTGCCGTCCAAAAACAACGCTTTTTTACACTCCTGTCTCCCTTTCTCTTGGAAACAATGACTTACATCAATTCTTTTACATAATTCTTGTTTCTCATGACATTTCTAACATTGCCCACAATTATCAACTTTCTAAGTCTTTCTGAGCAAGAGAAATCGCAAAACATAGTCATTTCTTCATTGCCGTCCAAAAACAACGCTTTTTTACACTCCTGTCTCCCTTTCTCTTGGAAACAATGACTTACATCAATCCTTTTACATAATTCTTGTTTCTCATGACATTTCTAACATTGCCCACAATTATCAACTTTCTAAGTCTTTCTGAGCAAGAGAAATCGCAAAACATAGTCATTTCTTCATTGCCGTCCAAAAACAACGCTTTTTTACACTCCTGTCTCCCTTTCTCTTGGAAACAATGACTTACATCAATCCTTTTACATAATTCTTGTTTCTCATGACATTTCTAACATTGCCCACAATTATCAACTTTCTAAGTCTTTCTGAGCAAGAGAAATCGCAAAACATATTCATTTCTTCATTGGCGTCCAAAAACAACGCTTTTTTACACTCCTGTCTTCCTTTCTCTTGGAAACAATGACTTACATCAATCCTTTTACATAATTCTTGTTTCTCATGACATTTCTAACATTGCCCACAATTATCAACTTTCTAAGTCTTTCTGAGCAAGAGAAATCGCAAAACATTATCATTTCCTTATTGGCGTCCAAAAAAACCGCTTTTTTACACTCCTGTCTCCCTTTCTCTTGGAAACAATGACTTACATCAATTCTTTTACATAATTCTTGTTTCTCATGACATTTCTAACATTGCCCACAATTATCAACTTTCTAAGTCTTTCTGAGCAAGAGAAATCGTAAAACATAGTCATTTCTTCATTGCCGTCCAAAAACAACGCTTTTTTACACTCCTGTCTCCCTTTCTCTTGGAAACAATGACTTTCATCAATTCTTTTACATAATTCTTGTTTCTCATGACATTTCTAACATTGCCCACAATTATCAACTTTCTAAGTCTTTCTGAGCAAGAGAAATCGCAAAACATAGTCATTTCTTCATTGGCGTCCAAAAACAACGCTTTTTTACACTCCTGTCTCCCTTTCTCTTGGAAACAATGACTTACATCAATTCTTTTACATAATTCTTGTTTCTCATGACATTTCTAACATTGCCCACAATTATCAACTTTATAAGTCTTTCTGAGCAAGAGAAATCGCAAAACATAGTCATTTCTTCATTGCCATCCAAAAACAACGCTTTTTTACACTCCTGTCTTCCTTACTCTTGGAAACAATGACTTACATCAATTCTTTTACATAATTCTTGTTTCTCATGACATTTCTAACATTGCCCACAATTATCAACTTTCTAAGTCTTTCTGAGCAAGAGAAATCGCAAAACATAGTCATTTCTTCATTGCCGTCCAAAAACAACGCTTTTTTACACTCCTGTCTCCCTTTCTCTTGGAAACAATGACTTACATCAATCTTTTTACATAAATCTTGTTTCTCATGACATTTCTAACATTGCCCACAATTATCAACTTTCTAAGTCTTTCTGAGCAAGAGAAATCGCAAAACATAGTCATTTCTTCATTGCTGTCCAAAAACAACGCTTTTTTACACTCCTGTCTCCCTTTCTCTTGGAAACAATGACTTACATCAATTCTTTTACATAATTCTTGTTTCTCATGACATTTCTAACATTGCCCACAATTATCAACTTTCTAAGTCTTTCTGAGCAAGAGAAATCGTAAAATATTGTCATTTCTTCATTGCCGTCCAAAAACAACGCTTTTTTTACACTCCTGTCTCCCTTTCTCTTGGAAACAATGACTTACATCAATTCTTTTACATAATTCTTGTTTCTCATGACATTTTGAACTTAGCACACAATTATCAACTTTCTAAGTCTTTCTGAGCAAGAGAAATCGTAAAACAGAGTCATTTCTTCATTGCCGTCCAAAAACAACGCTTTTTTACACTCCTGTCTCCCTTTCTCTTGGAAACAATGACTTACATCAATTCTTTTACATAATTCTTGTTTCTCATGACATTTCTAACATTGCCCACAATTATCGAACTTTCTAAGTCTTTCTGAGCAAGAGAAATCGCAAAACATAGTCATTTCCTCATTGCCGTCCAAAAACAACGCTTTTTTACACTCCTGTCTCCCTTTCTCTTGGAAACAATGACTTACATCAATTCTTTTACATAATTCTTGTTTCTCATGACATTTCTAACATTGCCCACAATTATCAACTTTCTAAGTCTTTCTGAGCAAGAGAAATCGCAAAACATAGTCATTTCTTCATTGGCGTCCAAAAACAACGCTTTTTTACACTCCTGTCTCCCTTTCTCTTGGAAACAATGACTTACATCAATTCTTTTACATAATTCTTGTTTCTCATGACATTTCTAACATTGCCCACAATTATCAACTTTCTAAGTCTTTCTGAGCAGGAGAAATCGCAAAACATAGTCATTTCTTCATTGCCGTCCAAAAATAACGCTTTTTTACACTCCTGTCTCCCTTTCTCTTGGAAACAATGACTTACATCAATTATTTTACATAATTCTTGTTTCTCATGACATTTCTAACATTGCCCACAATTATCAACTTTCTAAGTCTTTCTGAGCAGGAGAAATCGCAAAACATAGTCATTTCTTCATTGCCGTCCAAAAATAACGCTTTTTTACACTCCTGTCTCCCTTTCTCTTGGAAACAATGACTTACATCAATTCTTTTACATAATTCTTGTTTCTCATGACATTTCTAACATTGCCCACAATCATCAACTTTCTAAGTCTTTCTAAGCAAGAGAAATCGTAAAACATAGTCATTTCTTCATTGCCTTCCAAAAACAACGCTTTTTTACACTCCTGTCTCCCTTTCTCTTGGAAACAATGACTTACATCAATTCTTTTACATAATTCTTGTTTCTCATGACATTTCTAACATTGCCCACAATTATCAACTTTCTAAGTTTTGCTGAGCAAGAGAAATCGCAAAACATAGTCATTTCTTCATTGCCGTCCAAAAACAACGCATTTTTACACTCCTGTCTCCCTTTCTCTTGGAAACAATGACTTACATCAATTCTTTTACATAATTCTTGTTTCTCATGACATTTCTAACATTGCCCACAATTATCAACTTTCTAAGTCTTTCTGAGCAAGAGAAATCGTAAAATATTGTCATTTCTTCATTGCCGTCCAAAAACAACGCTTTTTTACACTCCTGTCTCCCTTTCTCTTGGAAACAATGACTTACTTCAATTCTTTTACATAATTCTTGTTTCTCATGACATTTCTAACATTGCCCACAATTATCAACTTTCTAAGTCTTTCTGAGCAAGAGAAATCGTAAAATATTGTCATTTCTTCATTGCCGTCCAAAAACAACGCTTTGTTACACTCCTGTCTCCCTTTCTCTTGGAAACAATCACTTACATCAATTCTTTTACATAATTCTTGTTTCTCATGACATTTCTAACATTGCCCACATTTATCAACTTTCTAAGTCTTTCTGAGCAAGAGAAATCGTAAAATATTGTCATTTCTTCATTGCCGTCCAAAAACAACGCTTTTTTACACTCCAGTCTCCCTTTCTCTTGGAAACAATCACTTACATCAATTCTTTTACATAATTCTTGTTTCTCATGACATTTCTAACATTGCCCACAATTATCAACTTTCTAAGTCTTTCTGAGCAAGAGAAATCGTAAAATATTGTCATTTCTTCATTGCCGTCCAAAAACAACGCTTTTTTACACTCCTGTCTCCCTTTCTCTTGGAAACAATGACTTACATCAATTCTTTTACATAATTCTTGTTTCTCATGACATTTCTAACATTGCCCACAATTATCAACTTTCTAAGTCTTTCTGAGCAAGAGAAATCGCAAAACATAGTCATTTCTTCATTGGCATCCAAAAACAACACTTTTTTACACTCCTGTCTCCCTTTCTCTTGGAAACAATGACTTACATCAATTCTTTTACATAATTCTTGTTTCTCATGACATTTCTTACATTGCCCACAATTATCAACTTTCTAAGTCTTTCTGAGCAAGAGAAATCGCAAAACATAGTCATTTCTTCATTGGCGTCCAAAAACAACGCTTTTTTACACTCCTGTCTTTCTTACTCTTGGAAACAATGACTTACATCAATTCTTTTACATAATTCTTGTTTCTCATGACATTTCTAACATTGCCCACAATTATCAACTTTCTAAGTCTTTCTGAGCAAGAGAAATCGCAAAACATAGTCATTTCTTCATTGCCGTCCAAAAACAACGCTTTTTTACACTCCTGTCTCCCTTTCTCTTGGAAACAATGACTTACATCAATCCTTTTACATAATTCTTGTTTCTCATGACATTTCTAACATTGCCCACAATTATCAACTTTCTAAATCTTTCTGAGCAAGAGAAATCGCAAAACATAGTCATTTCTTCATTGGCGTCCAAAAACAACGCTTTTTTACACTCCTGTCTCCCTTTCTCTTGGAAACAATGACTTACATCAATTCTTTTACATAATTCTTGTTTCTCATGACATTTCTAACATTGCCCACAATTATCAACTTTCTAAGTCTTTCTGAGCAAGAGAAATCGCAAAACATAGTCATTTCTTCATTGCCGTCCAAAAACAACGCTTTTTTACACTCCTGTCTCCCTTTCTCTTGGAAACAATGACTTACATCAATCCTTTTACATAATTCTTGTTTCTCATGACATTTCTAACATTGCCCACAATTATCAATTTTCTAAGTCTTTCTGAGCAAGAGAAATCGCAAAACATAGTCATTTCTTCATTGGCGTCCAAAAACAACGCTTTTTTACACTCCTGTCTCCCTTTCTCTTGGAAACAATGACTTACATCAATTCTTTTACATAATTCTTGTTTCTCATGACATTTCTAACATTGCCCACAATTATCAACTTTCTAAGTCTTTCTAAGCAAGAGAAATTGTAAAACATAGTCATTTCTTCATTGCCTTCCAAAAGCAACGCTTTTTTACACTCCAGTCTCCCTTTCTCTTGGAAACAATGACTTACATCAATCCTTTTACATAATTCTTGTTTCTCATGACATTTCTAATATTGCCCACAATTATCAACTTTCTAAGTCTTTCTGAGCAAGAGAAATCATAAAACATAGTCATTTCTTCATTGCCGTCCATAAACAACGGTTTTTTACACTCCTGTCTCCCTTTCTCTTGGAAACAATGACTTACATCAATCCTTTTACATAATTCTTGTTTCTCATGACATTTCTAACATTGCCCACAATTATCAACTTTCTAAGTCTTTCTGAGCAAGAGAAATCGCAAAACATAGTCATTTCTTCATTGCCGTCCAAAAACAACGCTTTTTTACACTCCTGTCTCCCTTTCTCTTGGAAACAATGACTTACATCAATTCTTTTACATAATACTTGTTTCTCATGACATTTCTAACATTGCCCACAATTATCAACTTTCTAAGTCTTTCTAAGCAAGAGAAATCGTAAAACATAGTCATTTCTTCATTGCCTTCCAAAAACAACGCTTTTTTACACTCCTGTCTCCCTTTCTCTTGGAAACAATGACTTACATCAATTCTTTTACATAATTCTTGTTTCTCATGACATTTTTAACATTGCCCACAATTATCAACTTTCTAAGTCATTTTGAGCAGGAGAAATCGCAAAACATAGTCATTTCTTCATTGCCGTCCAAAAACAACGCTTTTTTACACTCCTGTCTCCCTTTCTCTTGGAAACAATGACTTACATCAATTCTTTTACATAATTCTTGTTTCTCATGACATTTCTAACATTGCCCACAATTATCAACTTTCTAAGTCTTTCTGAGCAAGAGAAATCGCAAAACATAGTCATTTCTTCATTGCCGTCCAAAAACAACGCTTTTTTACACTCCTGTCTCCCTTTCTCTTGGAAACAATGACTTACATCAATCCTTTTACATAATTCTTGTTTCTCATGACATTTCTAACATTGCCCACAATTATCAACTTTCTAAGTCTTTCTGAGCAGGAGAAATCGCAAAACATAGTCATTTCTTCATTGCCGTCCAAAAACAACGCTTTTTTACACTCCTGTCTCCCTTTCTCTTGGAAACAATGACTTACATCAATCCTTTTACATAATTCTTGTTTCTCATGACATTTCTAACATTGCCCACAATTATCAACTTTCTAAGTCTTTCTGAGCAAGAGAAATCGCAAAACATATTCATTTCTTCATTGGCGTCCAAAAACAACGCTTTTTTACACTCCTGTCTTCCTTTCTCTTGGAAACAATGACTTACATCAATCCTTTTACATAATTCTTGTTTCTCATGACATTTCTAACATTGCCCACAATTATCAACTTTCTAAGTCTTTCTGAGCAAGAGAAATCGCAAAACATTATCATTTCCTTATTGGCGTCCAAAAACAACGCTTTTTTACACTCCTGTCTCCCTTTCTCTTGGAAACAATGACTTACATCAATTCTTTTACATAATTCTTGTTTCTCATGACATTTCTAACATTGCCCACAATTATCAACTTTCTAAGTCTTTCTGAGCAAGAGAAATCGTAAAACATAGTCATTTCTTCATTGCCGTCCAAAAACAACGCTTTTTTACACTCCTGTCTCCCTTTCTCTTGGAAACAATGACTTTCATCAATTCTTTTACATAATTCTTGTTTCTCATGACATTTCTAACATTGCCCACAATTATCAACTTTCTAAGTCTTTCTGAGCAAGAGAAATCGCAAAACATAGTCATTTCTTCATTGGCGTCCAAAAACAACGCTTTTTTACACTCCTGTCTCCCTTTCTCTTGGAAACAATGACTTACATCAATTCTTTTACATAATTCTTGTTTCTCATGACATTTCTAACATTGCCCACAATTATCAACTTTATAAGTCTTTCTGAGCAAGAGAAATCGCAAAACATAGTCATTTCTTCATTGCCATCCAAAAACAACGCTTTTTTACACTCCTGTCTTCCTTACTCTTGGAAACAATGACTTACATCAATTCTTTTACATAATTCTTGTTTCTCATGACATTTCTAACATTGCCCACAATTATCAACTTTCTAAGTCTTTCTGAGCAAGAGAAATCGCAAAACATAGTCATTTCTTCATTGCCGTCCAAAAACAACGCTTTTTTACACTCCTGTCTCCCTTTCTCTTGGAAACAATGACTTACATCAATCTTTTTACATAAATCTTGTTTCTCATGACATTTCTAACATTGCCCACAATTATCAACTTTCTAAGTCTTTCTGAGCAAGAGAAATCGCAAAACATAGTCATTTCTTCATTGCTGTCCAAAAACAACGCTTTTTTACACTCCTGTCTCCCTTTCTCTTGGAAACAATGACTTACATCAATTCTTTTACATAATTCTTGTTTCTCATGACATTTCTAACATTGCCCACAATTATCAACTTTCTAAGTCTTTCTGAGCAAGAGAAATCGTAAAATATTGTCATTTCTTCATTGCCGTCCAAAAACAACGCTTTTTTTACACTCCTGTCTCCCTTTCTCTTGGAAACAATGACTTACATCAATTCTTTTACATAATTCTTGTTTCTCATGACATTTTGAACTTAGCACACAATTATCAACTTTCTAAGTCTTTCTGAGCAAGAGAAATCGTAAAACAGAGTCATTTCTTCATTGCCGTCCAAAAACAACGCTTTTTTACACTCCTGTCTCCCTTTCTCTTGGAAACAATGACTTACATCAATTCTTTTACATAATTCTTGTTTCTCATGACATTTCTAACATTGCCCACAATTATCAACTTTCTAAGTCTTTCTGAGCAAGAGAAATCGCAAAACATAGTCATTTCCTCATTGCCGTCCAAAAACAACGCTTTTTTACACTCCTGTCTCCCTTTCTCTTGGAAACAATGACTTACATCAATTCTTTTACATAATTCTTGTTTCTCATGACATTTCTAACATTGCCCACAATTATCAACTTTCTAAGTCTTTCTGAGCAAGAGAAATCGCAAAACATAGTCATTTCTTCATTGGCGTCCAAAAACAACGCTTTTTTACACTCCTGTCTCCCTTTCTCTTGGAAACAATGACTTACATCAATTCTTTTACATAATTCTTGTTTCTCATGACATTTCTAACATTGCCCACAATTATCAACTTTCTAAGTCTTTCTGAGCAGGAGAAATCGCAAAACATAGTCATTTCTTCATTGCCGTCCAAAAATAACGCTTTTTTACACTCCTGTCTCCCTTTCTCTTGGAAACAATGACTTACATCAATTCTTTTACATAATTCTTGTTTCTCATGACATTTCTAACATTGCCCACAATTATCAACTTTCTAAGTCTTTCTGAGCAGGAGAAATCGCAAAACATAGTCATTTCTTCATTGCCGTCCAAAAATAACGCTTTTTTACACTCCTGTCTCCCTTTCTCTTGGAAACAATGACTTACATCAATTCTTTTACATAATTCTTGTTTCTCATGACATTTCTAACATTGCCCACAATCATCAACTTTCTAAGTCTTTCTAAGCAAGAGAAATCGTAAAACATAGTCATTTCTTCATTGCCTTCCAAAAACAACGCTTTTTTACACTCCTGTCTTCCTTACTCTTGGAAACAATGACTTACATCAATTCTTTTACATAATTCTTGTTTCTCATGACATTTCTAACATTGCCCACAATTATCAACTTTCTAAGTCTTTCTGAGCAAGAGAAATCGCAAAACATAGTCATTTCTTCATTGCCGTCCAAAAACAACGCTTTTTTACACTCCTGTCTCCCTTTCTCTTGGAAACAATGACTTACATCAATCTTTTTACATAAATCTTGTTTCTCATGACATTTCTAACATTGCCCACAATTATCAACTTTCTAAGTCTTTCTGAGCAAGAGAAATCGCAAAACATAGTCATTTCTTCATTGCTGTCCAAAAACAACGCTTTTTTACACTCCTGTCTCCCTTTCTCTTGGAAACAATGACTTACATCAATTCTTTTACATAATTCTTGTTTCTCATGACATTTCTAACATTGCCCACAATTATCAACTTTCTAAGTCTTTCTGAGCAAGAGAAATCGTAAAATATTGTCATTTCTTCATTGCCGTCCAAAAACAACGCTTTTTTTACACTCCTGTCTCCCTTTCTCTTGGAAACAATGACTTACATCAATTCTTTTACATAATTCTTGTTTCTCATGACATTTTGAACTTAGCACACAATTATCAACTTTCTAAGTCTTTCTGAGCAAGAGAAATCGTAAAACAGAGTCATTTCTTCATTGCCGTCCAAAAACAACGCTTTTTTACACTCCTGTCTCCCTTTCTCTTGGAAACAATGACTTACATCAATTCTTTTACATAATTCTTGTTTCTCATGACATTTCTAACATTGCCCACAATTATCAACTTTCTAAGTCTTTCTGAGCAAGAGAAATCGCAAAACATAGTCATTTCCTCATTGCCGTCCAAAAACAACGCTTTTTTACACTCCTGTCTCCCTTTCTCTTGGAAACAATGACTTACATCAATTCTTTTACATAATTCTTGTTTCTCATGACATTTCTAACATTGCCCACAATTATCAACTTTCTAAGTCTTTCTGAGCAAGAGAAATCGCAAAACATAGTCATTTCTTCATTGGCGTCCAAAAACAACGCTTTTTTACACTCCTGTCTCCCTTTCTCTTGGAAACAATGACTTACATCAATTCTTTTACATAATTCTTGTTTCTCATGACATTTCTAACATTGCCCACAATTATCAACTTTCTAAGTCTTTCTGAGCAGGAGAAATCGCAAAACATAGTCATTTCTTCATTGCCGTCCAAAAATAACGCTTTTTTACACTCCTGTCTCCCTTTCTCTTGGAAACAATGACTTACATCAATTCTTTTACATAATTCTTGTTTCTCATGACATTTCTAACATTGCCCACAATTATCAACTTTCTAAGTCTTTCTGAGCAGGAGAAATCGCAAAACATAGTCATTTCTTCATTGCCGTCCAAAAATAACGCTTTTTTACACTCCTGTCTCCCTTTCTCTTGGAAACAATGACTTACATCAATTCTTTTACATAATTCTTGTTTCTCATGACATTTCTAACATTGCCCACAATCATCAACTTTCTAAGTCTTTCTAAGCAAGAGAAATCGTAAAACATAGTCATTTCTTCATTGCCTTCCAAAAACAACGCTTTTTTACACTCCTGTCTCCCTTTCTCTTGGAAACAATGACTTACATCAATTCTTTTACATAATTCTTGTTTCTCATGACATTTCTAACATTGCCCACAATTATCAACTTTCTAAGTTTTGCTGAGCAAGAGAAATCGCAAAACATAGTCATTTCTTCATTGCCGTCCAAAAACAACGCATTTTTACACTCCTGTCTCCCTTTCTCTTGGAAACAATGACTTACATCAATTCTTTTACATAATTCTTGTTTCTCATGACATTTCTAACATTGCCCACAATTATCAACTTTCTAAGTCTTTCTGAGCAAGAGAAATCGTAAAATATTGTCATTTCTTCATTGCCGTCCAAAAACAACGCTTTTTTACACTCCTGTCTCCCTTTCTCTTGGAAACAATGACTTACATCAATTCTTTTACATAATTCTTGTTTCTCATGACATTTCTAACATTGCCCACAATTATCAACTTTCTAAGTCTTTCTGAGCAGGAGAAATCGCAAAACATAGTCATTTCTTCATTGCCGTCCAAAAATAACGCTTTTTTACACTCCTGTCTCCCTTTCTCTTGGAAACAATGACTTACATCAATTCTTTTACATAATTCTTGTTTCTCATGACATTTCTAACATTGCCCACAATTATCAACTTTCTAAGTCTTTCTGAGCAAGAGAAATCGCAAAACAGTCATTTCTTCATTGGCGTCCAAAAACAACGCTTTTTTACACTCCTGTCTCCCTTTCTCTTGGAAACAATGACTTACATCAATTCTTTTACATAATTCTTGTTTCTCATGACATTTCTAACATTGCCCACAATTATCAACTTTCTAAGTCTTTCTGAGCAGGAGAAATCGCAAAACATAGTCATTTCTTCATTGCCGTCCAAAAATAACGCTTTTTTACACTCCTGTCTCCCTTTCTCTTGGAAACAATGACTTACATCAATTCTTTTACATAATTCTTGTTTCTCATGACATTTCTAACATTGCCCACAATTATCAACTTTCTAAGTCTTTCTGAGCAGGAGAAATCACAAAACATAGTCATTTCTTCATTGCCGTCCAAAAATAACGCTTTTTTACACTCCTGTCTCCCTTTCTCTTGGAAACAATGACTTACATCAATTCTTTTACATAATTCTTGTTTCTCATGACATTTCTAACATTGCCCACAATTATCAACTTTCTAAGTCTTTCTAAGCAAGAGAAATCGTAAAACATAGTCATTTCTTCATTGCCTTCCAAAAACAACGCTTTTTTACACTCCTGTCTCCCTTTCTCTTGGAAACAATGACTTACATCAATTCTTTTACATAATTCTTGTTTCTCATGACATTTCTAACATTGCCCACAATTATCAACTTTCTAAGTCTTTCTGAGCAAGAGAAATCGCAAAACATAGTCATTTCTTCATTGCCATCCAAAAACAACGCTTTTTTACACTCCTGTCTCCCTTTCTCTTGGAAACAATGACTTACATCAATTCTTTTACATAATTCTTGTTTCTCATGACATTTCTTACATTGCCCACAATTATCAACTTTCTAAGTCTTTCTGAGCAAGAGAAATCGCAAAACATAGTCATTTCTTCATTGCCATCCAAAAACAACGCTTTTTTACACTCCTGTCTCCCTTTCTCTTGGAAACAATGACTTACATCAATTCTTTTACATAATTCTTGTTTCTCATGACATTTTGAACTTAGCACACAATTATCAACTTTCTAAGTCTTTCTGAGCAAGAGAAATCGTAAAACAGAGTCATTTCTTCATTGCCGTCCAAAAACAACGCTTTTTTACACTCCTGTCTCCCTTTCTCTTGGAAACAATGACTTACATCAATTCTTTTACATAATTCTTGTTTCTCATGACATTTTGAACTTAGCACACAATTATCAACTTTCTAAGTCTTTCTGAGCAAGAGAAATCGTAAAACAGAGTCATTTCTTCATTGCCGTCCAAAAACAACGCTTTTTTACACTCCTGTCTCCCTTTCTCTTGGAAACAATGACTTACATCAATTCTTTTACATAATTCTTGTTTCTCATGACATTTCTAACATTGCCCGCAATTATCAACTTTCTAAGTCTTTCTGAGCAAGAGAAATCGCAAAACATAGTCATTTCTTCATTTCCGTCCAAAAACAACGCTTTTTTACACTCCTGTCTCCCTTTCTCTTGGAAACAATGACTTACATCAATTCTTTTACATAATTCTTGTTTCTCATGACATTTCTAACATTGCCCACAATTATCAACTTTCTAAGTCTTTCTGAGCAAGAGAAATCGCAAAACATAGTCATTTCTTCATTGGCGTCCAAAAACAACGCTTTTTTACACTCCTGTCTCCCTTTCTCTTGGAAACAATGACTTACATCAATTCTTTTACATAATTCTTGTTTCTCATGACATTTCTAACATTGCCCACAATTATCAACTTTCTAAGTCTTTCTGAGCAAGAGAAATTGCAAAACATAGTCATTTCTTCATTGCCGTCCAAAAACAACGCTTTTTTACACTCCTGTCTCCCTTTCTCTTGGAAACAATGACTTACATCAATCCTTTTACATAATTCTTGTTTCTCATGACATTTCTAACATTGCCCACAATTATCAACTTTCTAAGTCTTTCTGAGCAAGAGAAATCGCAAAACATAGTCATTTCTTCATTGGCGTCCAAAAACAACGCTTTTTTACACTCCTGTCTTCCTTTCTCTTGGTAACAATGACTTACATCAATTCTTTTACATAATTCTTGTTTCTCATGACATTTCTTACATTGCCCACAATTATCAACTTTCTAAGTCTTTCTGAGCAGGAGAAATCGCAAAACATAGTCATTTCTTCATTGGCGTCCAAAAACATCTTTTTTACACTCCTGTCTTCCTTTCTCTTGGAAAACAATGACTTACATCAATCCTTTTACATAATTCTTGTTTCTCATGACATTTCTAACATTGCCCACAATTAACAACTTTCTAAGTCTTTCTGAGCAAGAGAAATCGCAAAACATTATCATTTCCTTATTGGCGTCCAAAAAACAACGCTTTTTTACACTCCTGTCTCCCTTTCTCTTGGAAACAATGACTTACATCAATTCTTTTACATAATTCTTGTTTCTCATGACATTTCTAACATTGCCCACAATTATCAACTTTCCAAGTCTTTCTGAGCAAGAGAAATCGTAAAACATAGTCATTTCTTCATTGCGTCCAAAAACAACGCTTTTTTACACTCCTGTCTCCCTTTCTCTTGGAAACAATGACTTACATCAATTCTTTTACATAATTCTTGTTTCTCATGACATTTCTAACATTGCCCACAATTATCAACTTTCTAAGTCTTTCTGAGCAGGAGAAATCGCAAAACATAGTCATTTCTTCATTGGCGTCCAAAAACAACGCTTTTTTACACTCCTGTCTTCCTTTCTCTTGGAAACAATGACTTACATCAATTCTTTTACATAATTCTTGTTTCTCATGACATTTCTTACATTGCCCACAATTATCAACTTTCTAAGTCTTTCTGAGCAAGAGAAATCGCAAAACATAGTCATTTCTTCATTTCCGTCCAAAAACAACGCTTTTTTACACTCCTGTCTCCTTTCTCTTGGAAACAATGACTTACATCAATTCTTTTACATAATTCTTGTTTCTCATGACATTTCTAACATTGCCCACAATTATCAACTTTCTAAGTCTTTCTGAGCAAGAGAAATCGCAAAACATAGTCATTTCTTCATTGGCGTCCAAAAACAACGCTTTTTTACACTCCTGTCTCCCTTTCTCTTGGAAACAATGACTTACATCAATTCTTTTACATAATTCTTGTTTCTCATGACATTTCTAACATTGCCCCACAATTATCAACTTTCTAAGTCTTTCTGAGCAAGAGAAATTGCAAAACATAGTCATTTCTTCATTGCCGTCCAAAAAACAACGCTTTTTTACACTCCTGTCTCCCTTTCTCTTGGAAACAATGACTTACATCAATCTTTTACATAATTCTTGTTTCTCATGACATTTCTAACATTGCCCACAATTATCAACTTTCTAAGTCTTTCTGAGCAAGAGAAATCGCAAAACATAGTCATTTCTTCATTGGCGTCCAAAAACAACGCTTTTTTACACTCCTGTCTTCCTTTCTCTTGGTAACAATGACTTACATCAATTCTTTTACATAATTCTTGTTTCTCATGACATTTCTTACATTGCCCCACAATTATCAACTTTCTAAGTCTTTCTGAGCAGGAGAAATCGCAAAACATAGTCATTTCTTCATTGGCGTCCAAAAACAACGCTTTTTTACACTCCTGTCTTCCTTTCTCTTGGAAACAATGACTTACATCAATCCTTTTACATAATTCTTGTTTCTCATGACATTTCTAACATTGCCCACAATTAACAACTTTCTAAGTCTTTCTGAGCAAGAGAAATCGCAAAACATTATCATTTCCTTATTGGCGTCCAAAAACAACGCTTTTTTACACTCCTGTCTCCCTTTCTCTTGGAAACAATGACTTACATCAATTCTTTTACATAATTCTTGTTTCTCATGACATTTCTAACATTGCCCACAATTATCAACTTTCTAAGTCTTTCTGAGCAAGAGAAATCGTAAAACATAGTCATTTCTTCATTGCCGTCCAAAACAACGCTTTTTTACACTCCTGTCTCCCTTTCTCTTGGAAACAATGACTTACATCAATTCTTTTACATAATTCTTGTTTCTCATGACATTTCTAACATTGCCCACAATTATCAACTTTCTAAGTCTTTCTGAGCAGGAGAAATCGCAAAACATAGTCATTTCTTCATTGGCGTCCAAAAACAACGCTTTTTTACACTCCTGTCTTCCTTTTCTCTTGGAAACAATGACTTACATCAATTCTTTTACATAATTCTTGTTTCTCATGACATTTCTTACATTGCCCACAATTATCAACTTTCTAAGTCTTTCTGAGCAAGAGAAATCGCAAAACATAGTCATTTCTTCATTTCCGTCCAAAAACAACGCTTTTTTTACACTCCTGTCTCCCTTTCTCTTGGAAAACAATGACTTACATCAATTCTTTTACATAATTCTTGTTTCTCATGACATTTCTAACATTGCCCACAATTATCAACTTTCTAAGTCTTTCTGAGCAAGAGAAATCGCAAAACATAGTCATTTCTTCATTGGCGTCCAAAAACAACGCTTTTTTACACTCCTGTCTCCCTTTCTCTTGGAAACAATGACTTACATCAATTCTTTTACATAATTCTTGTTTCTCATGACATTTCTAACATTGCCCACAATTATCAACTTTCTAAGTCTTTCTGAGCAAGAGAAATTGCAAAACATAGTCATTTCTTCATTGCCGTCCAAAAACAACGCTGTCCAAAAACAACGCTTTTTTACACTCCTGTCTCCCTTTCTCTTGGAAACAATGACTTACATCAATCCTTTTACATAATTCTTGTTTCTCATGACATTTCTAACATTGCCCACAATTATCAACTTTCTAAGTCTTTCTGAGCAAGAGAAATCGCAAAACATAGTCATTTCTTCATTGGCGTCCAAAAACAACGCTTTTTTACACTCCTGTCTTCCTTTCTCTTGGAAACAATGACTTACATCAATTCTTTTACATAATTCTTGTTTCTCATGACATTTCTTACATTGCCCACAATTATCAACTTTCTAAGTCTTTCTGAGCAGGAGAAATCGCAAAACATAGTCATTTCTTCATTGCCGTCCAAAAACAACGCTTTTTTACACTCCTGTCTCCCTTTCTCTTGGAAACAATGACTTACATCAATTCTTTTACATAATACTTGTTTCTCATGACATTTCTAACATTGCCCACAATTATCAACTTTCTAAGTCTTTCTGAGCAGGAGAAATCGCAAAACATAGTCATTTCTTCATTGGCGTCCAAAAACAACGCTTTTTTACACTCCTGTCTCCCTTTCTCTTGGAAACAATGACTTACATCAATTCTTTTACATAATTCTTGTTTCTCATGACATTTCTAACATTGCCCACAATTATCAACTTTCTAAGTCTTTCTGAGCAAGAGAAATCGCAAAACATAGTCATTTCTTCATTGGCGTCCAAAAACAACGCTTTTTTACACTCCTGTCTCCCTTTCTCTTGGAAACAATGACTTACATCAATTCTTTAACATAATTCTTGTTTCTCATGACATTTCTAACATTGCCCACAATTATCAACTTTCTAAGTCTTTCTGAGCAAGAGAAATCGTAAAATATTGTCATTTCTTCATTGCCGTCCAAAAACAACGCTTTTTTACACTCCTGTCTCCCTTTCTCTTGGAAACAATGGCTTACATCAATTGTTTTACATAATTCTTGTTTCTCATGACATTTTGAACTTAGCACACAATTATCAACTTTCTAAGTCTTTCTGAGCAAGAGAAATCGTAAAACAGAGTCATTTCTTCATTGCCGACTAAAAACAACGCTTTTTTACACTCCTGTCTCCCTTTCTCTTGGAAACAATGACTTACATCAATTCTTTTACATAATTCTTGTTTCTCATGACATTTCTAACATTGCCCACAATTATCAACTTTCTAAGTCTTTCTGAGCAAGAGAAATCGCAAAACATAGTCATTTCTTCATTGGCGTCCAAAAACAACGCTTTTTTACACTCCTGTCTCCCTTTCTCTTGGAAACAATGACTTACATCAATTCTTTTACATAATTCTTGTTTCTCATGACATTTATAACATTGCCCACAATTATCAACTTTCTAAGTCTTTCTGAGCAGGAGAAATCGCAAAACATAGTCATTTCTTCATTGCCGTCCAAAAATAACGCTTTTTTACACTCCTGTCTCCCTTTCTCTTGGAAACAATGACTTACATCAATTCTTTTACATAATTCTTGTTTCTCATGACATTTCTAACATTGCCCACAATTATCAACTTTCTAAGTCTTTCTGAGCAGGAGAAATCGCAAAACATAGTCATTTCTTCATTGCCGTCCAAAAATAACGCTTTTTTTACACTCCTGTCTCCCTTTCTCTTGGAAACAATGACTTACATCAATTCTTTTACATAATTCTTGTTTCTCATGACATTTCTAACATTGCCCACAATTATCAACTTTCTAAGTCTTTCTGAGCAAGAGAAATCGCAAAACATAGTCATTTCTTCATTGGCGTCCAAAAACAACGCTTTTTTACACTCCTGTCTCCCTTTCTCTTGGAAACAATGACTTACATCAATTCTTTTACATAATTCTTGTTTCTCATGACATTTCTAACATTGCCCACAATTATCAACTTTCTAAGTCTTTCTGAGCAAGAGAAATCGCAAAACATAGTCATTTCTTCAATGGCGTCCAAAAACAACGCTTTTTTACACTCCTGTCTCCCTTTCTCTTGGAAACAATGACTTACATCAATTCTTTTACATAATTCTTGTTTCTCATGACATTTCTAACATTGCCCACAATTATCAACTTTCTAAGTCTTTCTGAGCAGGAGAAATCGCAAAACATAGTCATTTCTTCATTGCCGTCCAAAAATAACGCTTTTTTACACTCCTGTCTCCCTTTCTCTTGGAAACAATGACTTACATCAATTCTTTTACATAATTCTTGTTTCTCATGACATTTCTAACATTGCCCACAATTATCAACTTTCTAAGTCTTTCTAAGCAAGAGAAATCGTAAAACATAGTCATTTCTTCATTGCCATCCAAAAACAACGCTTTTTTACACTCCTGTCTCCCTTTCTCTTGGAAACAATGACTTACATCAATTCTTTTACATAATTCTTGTTTCTCATGACATTTCTTACATTGCCCACAATTATCAACTTTCTAAGTCTTTCTGAGCAAGAGAAATCGCAAAACATAGTCATTTCTTCATTGCCATCCAAAAACAACGCTTTTTTACACTCCTGTCTCCCTTTCTCTTGGAAACAATGACTTACATCAATTCTTTTACATAATTCTTGTTTCTCATGACATTTCTAACATTGCCCACAATTATCAACTTTCTAAGTCTTTCTGAGCAAGAGAAATCGCAAAACATAGTCATTTCTTCATTGGCGTCCAAAAACAACGCTTTTTTTACACTCCTGTCTCCCTTTCTCTTGGAAACAATGACTTACATCAATTCTTTTACATAATTCTTGTTTCTCATGACATTTTGAACTTAGCACACAATTATCAACTTTCTAAGTCTTTCTGAGCAAGAGAAATCGTAAAACAGAGTCATTTCTTCATTGCCGTCCAAAAACAACGCTTTTTTACACTCCTGTCTCCCTTTCTCTTGGAAACAATGACTTACATCAATTCTTTTACATAATTCTTGTTTCTCATGACATTTCTAACATTGCCCACAATTATCAACTTTCTAAGTCTTTCTGAGCAAGAGAAATCGCAAAACATAGTCATTTCTTCATTTCCGTCCAAAAACAACGCTTTTTTACACTCCTGTCTCCCTTTCTCTTGGAAACAATGACTTACATCAATTCTTTTACATAATTCTTGTTTCTCATGACATTTCTAACATTGCCCACAATTATCAACTTTCTAAGTCTTTCTGAGCAAGAGAAATCGCAAAACATAGTCATTTCTCATTGGCGTCCAAAAACAACGCTTTTTTTACACTCCTGTCTCCCTTTCTCTTGGAAACAATGACTTACATCAATTCTTTTACATAATTCTTGTTTCTCATGACATTTCTTACATTGCCCACAATTATCAACTTTCTAAGTCTTTCTGAGCAGGAGAAATCGCAAAACAATAGTCATTTCTTCATTGGCGTCCAAAAACAACGCTTTTTTTACACTCCTGTCTTCCTTTCTCTTGGAAACAATGACTTACATCAATCCTTTTACATAATTCTTGTTTCTCATGACATTTCTAACATTGCCCACAATTAACAACTTTCTAAGTCTTTCTGAGCAAGAGAAATCGCAAAACATTATCATTTCCTTATTGGCGTCCAAAAACACCGCTTTTTTACACTCCTGTCTCCCTTTCTCCTGGAAACAATGACTTACATCAATTCTTTTACATAATTCTTGTTTCTCATGACATTTCTAACATTGCCCACAATTATCAACTTTCTAAGTCTTTCTGAGCAATAGAAATCGTAAAACATAGTCATTTCTTCATTGCGGTCCAAAAACAACGCTTTTTTACACTCCTGTCTCCCTTTCTCTTGGAAACAATGACTTACATCAATTCTTTTACATAATTCTTGTTTCTCATGACATTTCTAACATTGCCCACAATTATCAGCTTTCTAAGTCTTTCTGAGCAAGAGAAATCGCAAAACATAGTCATTTCTTCATTGGCGTCCAAAAACAACGCTTTTTTACACTCCTGTCTCCCTTTCTCTTGGAAACAATGACTTACATCAATTCTTTTACATAATTCTTGTTTCTCATGACATTTCTAACATTGCCCACAATTATCAACTTTCTAAGTCTTTCTGAGCAAGAGAAATCGCAAAACATAGTCATTTCTTCATTGCCATCCAAAAACAACGCTTTTTTACACTCCTGTCTTCCTTACTCTTGGAAACAATGACTTACATCAATTCTTTTACATAATTCTTGTTTCTCATGACATTTCTAACATTGCCCACAATTATCAACTTTCTAAGTCTTTCTGAGCAAGAGAAATCGCAAAACATAGTCATTTCTTCATTGCCGTCCAAAAACAACGCTTTTTACACTCCTGTCTCCCTTTCTCTTGGAAACAATGACTTACATCAATCTTTTTACATAATTCTTGTTTCTCATGACATTTCTAACATTGCCCACAATTATCAACTTTCTAAGTCTTTCTGAGCAAGAGAAATCGCAAAACATAGTCATTTCTTCATTGCCGTCAAAAACAACGCTTTTTTACACTCCTGTCTCCCTTTCTCTTGGAAACAATGACTTACATCAATTCTTTTACATAATTCTTGTTTCTCATGACATTTCTAACATTGCCCACAATTATCAACTTTCTAAGTCTTTCTGAGCAAGAGAAATCGTAAAATATTGTCATTTCTTCATTGCCGTCCAAAAACAACGCTTTTTTACACTCCTGTCTCCCTTTCTCTTGGAAACAATGACTTACATCAATTCTTTTACATAATTCTTGTTTCTCATGACATTTTGAACTTAGCACACAATTATCAACTTTCTAAGTCTTTCTGAGCAAGAGAAATCGTAAAACAGAGTCATTTCTTCATTGCCGTCCAAAAACAACACTTTTTTACACTCCTGTCTCCCTTTCTCTTGGAAACAATGACTTACATCAATTCTTTTACATAATTCTTGTTTCTCATGACATTTCTAACATTGCCCACAATTATCAACTTTCTAAGTCTTTCTGAGCAAGAGAAATCGCAAAACATAGTCATTTCTTCATTGCCGTCCAAAAACAACGCTTTTTTACACTCCTGTCTCCCTTTCTCTTGAAAACAATGACTTACATCAATTCTTTTACATAATTCTTGTTTCTCATGACATTTCTAACATTGCCCACAATTATCAACTTTCTAAGTCTTTCTGAGCAAGAGAAATCGCAAAACATAGTCATTTCTTCATTGGCGTCCAAAAACAACGCTTTTTTACACTCCTGTCTCCCTTTCTCTTGGAAACAATGACTTACATCAATTCTTTTACATAATTCTTGTTTCTCATGACATTTCTAACATTGCCCACAATTATCAACTTTCTAAGTCTTTCTGAGCAGGAGAAATCGCAAAACATAGTCATTTCTTCATTGCCGTCCAAAAACAACGCTTTTTTACACTCCTGTCTCCCTTTCTCTTGGAAACAATGACTTACATCAATTCTTTTACATAATTCTTGTTTCTCATGACATTTCTAACATTGCCCACAATTATCAACTTTCTAAGTCTTTCTAAGCAAGAGAATCGTAAAACATAGTCATTTCTTCATTGCCTTCCAAAAACAACGCTTTTTTACACTCCTGTCTCCCTTTCTCTTGGAAACAATGACTTACATCAATTCTTTTACATAATTCTTGTTTCTCATGACATTTCTAACATTGCCCACAATTATCAACTTTCTAAGTCTTTCTGAGCAAGAGAAATCGCAAAACATAGTCATTTCTTCATTGCCATACAAAAACAACGCTTTTTTACACTCCTGTCTCCCTTTCTCTTAGAAACAATGACTTACATCAATTCTTTTACATAATTCTTGTTTCTCATGACATTTCTTACATTGCCCACAATTATCAACTTTCTAAGTCTTTCTGAGCAGGAGAAATCGCAAAACATAGTCATTTCTTCATTGCCGTCCAAAACAACGCTTTTTTACACTCCTGTCTCCCTTTCTCTTGGAGACAATGACTTACATCAATTCTTTTACATAATTCTTGTTTCTCATGACATTTCTAACATTGCCCACAATTATAAACTTTCTAAGTCTTTCTAAGCAAGAGAATTGTAAAACATAGTCATTTCTTCATTGCCTTCCAAAAGCAACGCTTTTTTACACTCCTGTCTCCCTTTCTCTTGGAAACAATGACTTACATCAATTCTTTTACATAATTCTTGTTTCTCATGACATTTCTAACATTGCCCACAATTATCAACTTTCTAAGTCTTTCTGAGCAAGAGAAATCGCAAAACATAGTCATTTCTTCATTGCCGTCCAAAAACAACGCTTTTTTACACTCCTGTCTCCCTTTCTCTTGGAAACAATGACTTACATCAATCCTTTTACATAATTCTTGTTTCTCATGACATTTCTAACATTGCCCACAATTATCAACTTTCTAAGTCTTTCTGAGCAAGAGAAATCGCAAAACATAGTCATTTCTTTATTGGCGTCCAAAAAACAACGCTTTTTTACACTCCTGTCTCCCTTTCTCTTGGAAACAATGACTTACATCAATTCTTTTACATAATTCTTGTTTCTCATGACATTTTTAACATTGCCCACAATTATCAACTTTCTAAGTCTTTCTAAGCAAGAGAAATCGCAAAATATAGTCATTTCTTTATTGCCATCCAAAAACAACGCTTTTTTTACACTCCTGTCTCCCTTTCTCTTGGAACAATGACTTACATCAATTCTTTTACATAATTCTTGTTTCTCATGACATTTCTAACATTGCCCACAATTGTCAACTTTCTAAGTCTTTCTGAGCAAGAGAAATCGCAAATATAGTCATTTCTTTATTGCCATCCAAAAACAACGCTTTTTTACACTCCTGTCTCCCTTTCTCTTGGAAACAATGACTTACATCAATTCTTTTACATAATTCTTGTTTCTCATGACATTTCTAACATTGCCCACAATTATCAACTTTCTAAGTCTTTCTGAGCAAGAGAAATCGTAAAATATTGTCATTTCTTCATTGCCGTCCAAAAACAACGCTTTTTTACACTCCTGTCTCCCTCTCTCTTGGAAACAATCACTTACATCAATTCTTTTACATAATTCTTGTTTCTCATGACATTTCTAACATTGCCCACAATTATCAACTTTCTAAGTCTTTCTGAGCAAGAGAAATCGCAAAACATAGTCATTTCCTTCATTGCCGTCCAAAACAACGCTTTTTTACACTCCTGTCTCCCTTTCTCTTGGAAACAATGACTTACATCAATTCTTTTACATAATTCTTGTTTCTCATGACATTTCTAACATTGCCCACAATTATCAACTTTCTAAGTCTTTCTGAGCAAGAGAAATCGCAAAACATAGTCATTTCTTCATTGGTGTCCAAAAACAACGCTTTTTTACACTCCTGTCTCCCTTTCTCTTGGAAACAATGACTTACATCAATTCTTTTACATAATTCTTGTTTCTCATGACATTTCTAACATTGCCCACAATGATCAACTTTCTAAGTCCTTTCTGAGCAGGAGAAATCGCAAAACATAGTCATTTCTTCATTGGCGTCCCAAAAACAACGCTTTTTTACACTCCTGTCTCCCTTTCTCTTGGAAACAATGACTTACATCAATTCTTTTACATAATTTTTGTTTCTCATGACATTTCTAACATTGCCCACAATTATCAACTTTCTAAGTCTTTCTGAGCAAGAGAAATCGCAAAACATAGTCATTTCTTCATTGGTGTCCAAAAACAACGCTTTTTTACACTCCTGTCTCCCTTTCTCTTGGAAACAATGACTTACATCAATTCTTTTACATAATTCTTGTTTCTCATGACATTTCTTACATTGCCCACAATTATCAACTTTCTAAGTCTTTCTGAGCAAGAGAAATCGCAAAACATAGTCATTTCTTTATTGGCGTCCAAAAACAACGCTTTTTTACACTCCTGTCTCCCTTTCTCTTGGAAACAATGACTTACATCAATTCTTTTACATAATTCTTGTTTCTCATGACATTTTTAACATTGCCCACAATTATCAACTTTCTAAGTCTTTCTAAGCAAGAGAAATCGCAAAATATAGTCATTTCTTTATTGCCATCCAAAAACAACGCTTTTTTACACTCCTGTCTCCCTTTCTCTTGGAAAACAATGACTTACATCAATTCTTTTACATAATTCTTGTTTCTCATGACATTTCTAACATTGCCCACAATTGTCAACTTTCTAAGTCTTTCTGAGCAAGAGAAATCGCAAAATATAGTCATTTCTTTATTGCCATCCAAAAACAACGCTTTTTTACACTCCTGTCTCCCTTTCTCTTGGAAACAATGACTTACATCAATTCTTTTACATAATTCTTGTTTCTCATGACATTTCTAACATTGCCCACAATTATCAACTTTCTAAGTCTTTCTGAGCAAGAGAAATCGTAAAATATTGTCATTTCTTCATTGCCGTCCAAAACAACGCTTTTTTACACTCCTGTCTCCCTCTCTCTTGGAAACAATCACTTACATCAATTCTTTTACATAATTCTTGTTTCTCATGACATTTCTAACATTGCCCACAATTATCAACTTTCTAAGTCTTTCTGAGCAAGAGAAATCGCAAAACATAGTCATTTCTTCATTGCCGTCCAAAAACAACGCTTTTTTTACACTCCTGTCTCCCTTTCTCTTGGAAACAATGACTTACATCAATTCTTTTACATAATTCTTGTTTCTCATGACATTTCTAACATTGCCCACAATTATCAACTTTCTAAGTCTTTCTGAGCAAGAGAAATCGCAAAACATAGTCATTTCTTCATTGGTGTCCAAAAACAACGCTTTTTTTACACTCCTGTCTCCCTTTCTCTTGGAAACAATTGACTTACATCAATTCTTTTACATAATTCTTGTTTCTCATGACATTTCTAACATTGCCCACAATGATCAACTTTCTAAGTCTTTCTGAGCAGGAGAAATCGCAAAACATAGTCATTTCTTCATTGGCGTCCAAAAACAACGCTTTTTTACACTCCTGTCTCCCTTTCTCTTGGAAACAATGACTTACATCAATTCTTTTACATAATTTTTGTTTCTCATGACATTTCTAACATTGCCCACAATTATCAACTTTCTAAGTCTTTCTGAGCAAGAGAAATCGCAAAACATAGTCATTTCTTCATTGGTGTCCAAAAACAACGCTTTTTTTACACTCCTGTCTCCCTTTCTCTTGGAAACAATGACTTACATCAATTCTTTTACATAATTCTTGTTTCTCATGACATTTCTTACATTGCCCACAATTATCAACTTTCTAAGTCTTTCTGAGCAGGAGAAATCGCAAAACATAGTCATTTCTTCATTGCCGTCCAAAAACAACGCTTTTTTACACTCCTGTCTCCCTTTCTCTTGGAAACAATGACTTACATCAATTCTTTTACATAATTCTTGTTTCTCATGACATTTCTAACATTGCCCACAATTATCAACTTTCTAAGTCTTTCTGAGCAAGAGAAATCGCAAAACATAGTCATTTCTTCATTGCCGTCCCAAAAACAACGCTTTTTTACACTCCTGTCTTTCTTACTCTTGGAAACAATGACTTACATCAATTCTTTTACATAATTCTTGTTCTCATGACATTTCTAACATTGCCCACAATTATCAACTTTCTAAGTCTTTCTGAGCAAGAGAAATCGCAAAACATAGTCATTTCTTCATTGCCGTCCAAAAACAACGCTTTTTTACACTCCTGTCTCCCTTTCTCTTGGAAACAATGACTTACATCAATTCTTTTACATAATTCTTGTTTCTCATGACATTTCTAACATTGCCCACAATTATCAACTTTCTAAGTCTTTCTGAGCAAGAGGAATCGCAAAATATAGTCATTTCTTCATTGCCGTCCAAAAACACGCTTTTTTACACTCCTGTCTCCCTTTCTCTTGGAAACAATGACTTACATCAATCTTTTTACATAATTCTTGTTTCTCATGACATTTCTAACATTGCCCACAATTATCAACTTTCAAAGTTTTGCTGAGCAAGAGAAATCGCAAAACATAGTCATTTCTTCATTGCCGTCCAAAAACAACGCATTTTTACACTCCTGTCTCCCTTTCTCTTGGAAACAATGACTTACATCAATTCTTTTACATAATTCTTGTTTCTCATGACATTTCTAACATTGCCCACAATTATCAACTTTCTAAGTCTTTCTGAGCAAGAGAAATCGTAAATATTGTCATTTCTTCATTGCCGTCCAAAAACAACGCTTTTTTACACTCCTGTCTCCCTTTCTCTTGGAAACAATGACTTACATCAATTCTTTTACATAATTCTTGTTTCTCATGACATTTCTAACATTGCCCACAATTATCAACTTTCTAAGTCTTTCTGAGCAGGAGAAATCGCAAAACATAGTCATTTCTTCATTGCCGTCCAAAAATAACGCTTTTTTACACTCCTGTCTCCCTTTCTCTTGGAAACAATGACGTACATCAATTCTTTTACATAATTCTTGTTTCTCATGACATTTCTAACATTGCCCACAATTATCAACTTTCTAAGTCTTTCTGAGCAAGAGAAATCGCAAAACAGTCATTCTTCATTGGCCGTCCAAAAACAACGCTTTTTTACACTCCTGTCTCCCTTTCTCTTGGAAACAATGACTTACATCAATTCTTTTACATAATTCTTGTTTCTCATGACATTTCTAACATTGCCCCACAATTATCAACTTTCTAAGTCTTTCTGAGCAGGAGAAATCGCAAAACATAGTCATTTCTTCATTGCCGTCCAAAAATAACGCTTTTTTACACTCCTGTCTCCCTTTCTCTTGGAAACAATGACTTACATCAATTCTTTTACATAATTCTTGTTTCTCATGACATTTCTAACATTGCCCACAATTATCAACTTTCTAAGTCTTTCTGAGCAGGAGAAATCACAAAACATAGTCATTTCTTCATTGCCGTCCAAAAATAACGCTTTTTTACACTCCTGTCTCCCTTTCTCTTGGAAACAATGACTTACATCAATTCTTGTACATAATTCTTGTTTCTCATGACATTTCTAACATTGCCCACAATTATCAACTTTCTAAGTCTTTCTAAGCAAGAGAAATCGTAAAACATAGTCATTTCTTCATTGCCTTCCAAAAACAACGCTTTTTTACACTCCTGTCTCCCTTTCTCTTGGAAACAATGACTTACATCAATTCTTTTACATAATTCTTGTTTCTCATGACATTTTGAACTTAGCACACAATTATCAACTTTCTAAGTCTTTCTGAGCAAGAGAAATCGTAAAACAGAGTCATTTCTTCATTGCCGTCCAAAAACAACGCTTTTTTACACTCCTGTCTCCCTTTCTCTTGGAAAACAATGACTTACATCAATTCTTTTACATAATTCTTGTTTCTCATGACATTTCTAACATTGCCCGCAATTATCAACTTTCTAAGTCTTTCTGAGCAAGAGAAATCGCAAAACATAGTCATTTCTTCATTTCCGTCCAAAAACAACGCTTTTTTACACTCCTGTCTCCCTTTCTCTTGGAAACAATGACTTACATCAATTCTTTTACATAATTCTTGTTTCTCATGACATTTCTAACATTGCCACACAATTATCAACTTTCTAAGTCTTTCTGAGCAAGAGAAATCGCAAAACATAGTCATTTCTTCATTGGCGTCCAAAAACAACGCTTTTTTACACTCCTGTCTCCCTTTCTCTTGGAAACAATGACTTACATCAATTCTTTTACATAATTCTTGTTTCTCATGACATTTCTAACATTGCCCACAATTATCAACTTTCTAAGTCTTTCTGAGCAAGAGAAATTGCAAAACATAGTCATTTCTTCATTGCCGTCCAAAAACAACGCTTTTTTACACTCCTGTCTCCCTTTCTCTTGGAAACAATGACTTACATCAATCCTTTTACATAATTCTTGTTTCTCATGACATTTCTAACATTGCCCACAATTATCAACTTTCTAAGTCTTTCTGAGCAAGAGAAATCGCAAAACATAGTCATTTCTTCATTGGCGTCCAAAAACAACGCTTTTTTACACTACTGTCTTCCTTTCTCTTGGAAACAATGACTTACATCAATTCTTTTACATAATTCTTGTTTCTCATGACATTTCTTACATTGCCCACAATTATCAAACTTTCTAAGTCTTTCTGAGCAGGAGAAATCGCAAAACATAGTCATTTCTTCATTGGCGTCCAAAAACAACGCTTTTTTACACTCCTGTCTTCCTTTCTCTTGGAAACAATGACTTACATCAATCCTTTTACATAATTCTTGTTTCTCATGACATTTCTAACATTGCCCACAATTAACAACTTTCTAAGTCTTTCTGAGCAAGAGAAATCGCAAAACATTATCATTTCCTTATTGGCGTCCAAAAACAACGCTTTTTTACACTCCTCTCTCCCTTTCTCTTGGAAACAATGACTTACATCAATTCTTTTACATAATTCTTGTTTCTCATGACATTTCTAACATTGCCCACAATTATCAACTTTCTAAGTCTTTCTGAGCAAGAGAAATCGCAAAACATAGTCATTTCTTCATTGCCGTCCAAAAACAACGCTTTTTTACACTCCTGTCTCCCTCTCTCTTGGAAACAATCACTTACATCAATTCTTTTACATAATTCTTGTTTCTCATGACATTTCTAACATTGCCCACAATTATCAACTTTCTAAGTCTTTCTGAGCAAGAGAAATCGCAAAACATAGTCATTTCTTCATTGCCGTCCAAAAACAACGCTTTTTTACACTCCTGTCTCCCTTTCTCTTGGAAACAATGACTTACATCAATTCTTTTACATAATTCTTGTTTCTCATGACATTTCTAACATTGCCCACAATTATCAACTTTCTAAGTCTTTCTGAGCAAGAGAAATCGCAAAACATAGTCATTTCTTCATTGGTGTCCAAAAACAACGCTTTTTTACACTCCTGTCTCCCTTTCTCTTGGAAACAATGACTTACATCAATTCTTTTACATAATTCTTGTTTCTCATGACATTTCTAACATTGCCCACAATGATCAACTTTCTAAGTCTTTCTGAGCAGGAGAAATCGCAAAACATAGTCATTTCTTCATTGGCGTCCAAAAACACGCTTTTTTTACACTCCTGTCTCCCTTTCTCTTGGAAACAATGACTTACATCAATTCTTTTACATAATTTTTGTTTCTCATGACATTTCTAACATTGCCCACAATTATCAACTTTCTAAGTCTTTCTGAGCAAGAGAATCGCAAAACATAGTCATTTCTTCATTGGTGTCCAAAAACAACGCTTTTTTACACTCCTGTCTCCCTTTCTCTTGGAAACAATGACTTACATCAATTCTTTTACATAATTCTTGTTTCTCATGACATTTCTTACATTGCCCACAATTATCAACTTTCTAAGTCTTTCTGAGCAGGAGAAATCGCAAAACATAGTCATTTCTTCATTGCCGTCCAAAAACAACGCTTTTTTACACTCCTGTCTCCCCTTTCTCTTGGAAACAATGACTTACATCAATTCTTTTACATAATTCTTGTTTCTCATGACATTTCTAACATTGCCCACAATTATCAACTTTCTAAGTCTTTCTGAGCAAGAGAAAATCGCAAAACATAGTCATTTCTTCATTGGCGTCCAAAAACAACGCTTTTTTACACTCCTGTCTTTCTTACTCTTGGAAACAATGACTTACATCAATTCTTTTACATAATTCTTGTTTCTCATGACATTTCTAACATTGCCCACAATTATCAACTTTCTAAGTCTTTCTGAGCAAGAGAAATCGCAAAACATAGTCATTTCTTCATTGCCGTCCAAAAACAACGCTTTTTTACACTCCTGTCTCCCTTTCTCTTGGAAACAATGACTTACATCAATTCTTTTACATAATTCTTGTTTCTCATGACATTTCTAACATTGCCCACAATTATCAACTTTCTAAGTCTTTCTGAGCAAGAGGAATCGCAAAATATAGTCATTTCTTCATTGCCGTCCAAAAACAACGCTTTTTTACACTCCTGTCTCCCTTTCTCTTGGAAACAATGACTTACATCAATCTTTTTACATAATTCTTGTTTCTCATGACATTTCTCACATTGCCCACAATTATCAACTTTCAAAGTTTTGCTGAGCAAGAGAAATCGCAAAACATAGTCATTTCTTCATTGCCGTCCAAAAACAACGCATTTTTACACTCCTGTCTCCCTTTCTCTTGGAACAATGACTTACATCAATTCTTTTACATAATTCTTGTTTCTCATGACATTTCTAACATTGCCCACAATTATCAACTTTCTAAGTCTTTCTGAGCAAGAGAAATCGTAAAATATTGTCATTTCTTCATTGCCCATCCAAAAACAACGCTTTTTTACACTCCTGTCTCCCTTTCTCTTGGAAACAATGACTTACATCAATTCTTTTACATAATTCTTGTTTCTCATGACATTTCTAACATTGCCCACAATTATCAACTTTCTAAGTCTTTCTGAGCAGGAGAAATCGCAAACATAGTCATTTCTTCATTGCCGTCCAAAAATAACGCTTTTTTACACTCCTGTCTCCCTTTCTCTTGGAAACAATGACTTACATCAATTCTTTTACATAATTCTTGTTTCTCATGACATTTCTAACATTGCCCACAATTATCAACTTTCTAAGTCTTTCTGAGCAAGAGAAATCGCAAAACAGTCATTTCTTCATTGGCGTCCAAAAACAACGCTTTTTTACACTCCTGTCTCCCTTTCTCTTGGAAACAATGACTTACATCAATTCTTTTACATAATTCTTGTTTCTCATGACATTTCTAACATTGCCCACAATTATCAACTTTCTAAGTCTTTCTGAGCAGGAGAAATCGCAAAACATAGTCATTTCTTCATTGCCGTCCAAAAATAACGCCCTTTTTTACACTCCTGTCTCCCTTTCTCTTGGAAACAATGACTTACATCAATTCTTTTACATAATTCTTGTTTCTCATGACATTTCTAACATTGCCCACAATTATCAACTTTCTAAGTCTTTCTGAGCAGGAGAAATCACAAACATAGTCATTTCTTCATTGCCGTCCAAAAATAACGCTTTTTTACACTCCTGTCTCCCTTTCTCTTGGAAACAATGACTTACATCAATTCTTTTACATAATTCTTGTTTCTCATGACATTTCTAACATTGCCCCACAATTATCAACTTTCTAAGTCTTTCTAAGCAAGAGAAATCGTAAAACATAGTCAATTTCTTCATTGCCTTCCAAAAACAACGCTTTTTTACACTCCTGTCTCCCTTTCTCTTGGAAACAATGACTTACATCAATTCTTTTACATAATTCTTGTTTCTCATGACATTTCTAACATTGCCCACAATTATCAACTTTCTAAGTCTTTCTGAGCAAGAGAAATCGCAAAACATAGTCATTTCTTCATTGCCATCCAAAAACAACGCTTTTTTACACTCCTGTCTCCCTTTCTCTTGGAAACAATGACTTACATCAATTCTTTTACATAATTCTTGTTTCTCATGACATTTCTTACATTGCACACAATTATCAACTTTCTAAGTCTTTCTGAGCAAGAGAAATCGCAAAACAGAGTCATTTCTTCATTGCCATCCAAAAACAACGCTTTTTTACACTCCTGTCTCCCTTTCTCTTGGAAACAATGACTTACATCAATTCTTTTACATAATTCTTGTTTCTCATGACATTTTGAACTTAGCACACAATTATCAACTTTCTAAGTCTTCTGAGCAAGAGAAATCGTAAAACAGAGTCATTTTCTTCATTGCCGTCCAAAAACAACGCTTTTTTACACTCCTGTCTCCCTTTCTCTTGGAAACAATGACTTACATCAATTCTTTTACATAATTCTTGTTTCTCATGACATTTTGAACTTAGCACACAATTATCAACTTTCTAAGTCTTTCTGAGCAAGAGAAATCGTAAAACAGAGTCATTTCTTCATTTGCCGTCCAAAAACAACGCTTTTTTACACTCCTGTCTCCCTTTCTCTTGGAAACAATGACTTACATCAATTCTTTTACATAATTCTTGTTTCTCATGACATTTCTAACATTGCCCGCAACTATCAACTTTCTAAGGTCTTTCTGAGCAAGAGAAATCGCAAAACATAGTCATTTCTTCATTTCCGTCCAAAAACAACGCTTTTTACACTCCTGTCTCCCTTCTCTTGGAAACAATGACTTACATCAATTCTTTACATAATTCTTGTTTCTCATGACATTTCTAACATTGCCCACAATTATCAACTTTCTAAGTCTTTCTGAGCAAGAGAAATCGCAAAACATAGTCATTTCTTCATTGGCGTCCAAAACAACGCTTTTTTACACTCCTGTCTCCCTTTCTCTTGGAAACAATGACTTACATCAATTCTTTTTACATAATTCTTGTTTCTCATGACATTTCTAACATTGCCCACAATTATCAACTTTCTAAGTCTTTCTGAGCAAGAGAAATTGCAAAACATAGTCATTTCTTCATTGCCGTCCAAAAACAACGCTTTTTTACACTCCTGTCTCCTTTCCTCTTGGAAACAATGACTTACATCATCCTTTTACATAATTCTTGTTTCTCATGACATTTCTAACATTGCCCACAATTATCAACTTTCTAAGTCTTTCTGAGCAAGAGAAATCGCAAAACATAGTCATTTCTTCATTGGCGTCCAAAAACAACGCTTTTTTACACTCCTGTCTTCCTTTCTCTTGGAAACAATGACTTACATCAATCCTTTTACATAATTCTTGTTTCTCATGACATTTCTAACATTGCCCACAATTAACAACTTTCTAAGTCTTTCTGAGCAAGAGAAATCGCAAAACATTATCATTTCCTTATTGGCGTCCAAAAACAACGCTTTTTTACACTCCTCTCTCCCTTTCTCTTGGAACAATGACTTACATCAATTCTTTTACATAATTCTTGGTTTCTCATGACATTTCTAACATTGCCCACAATTATCAACTTTCTAAGTCTTTCTGAGCAAGAGAAATCGCTAAAACATAGTCATTTCTTCATTGCCGTCCAAAAACAACGCTTTTTTACACTCCTGTCTCCCTTTCTCTTGGAAACAATGACTTACATCAATTCTTTTACATAATTCTTGTTTCTCATGACATTTCTAACATTGCCCACAATTATCAACTTTCTAAGTCTTTCTGAGCAGGAGAAATCGCAAAACATAGTCATTTCTTCAATTGGCGTCCAAAAACAACGCTTTTTTACACTCCTGTCTTCCCTTTCTCTTGGAAACAATGACTTACATCAATTCTTTTACATAATTCTTGTTTCTCATGACATTTCTACATTGCCCACAATTATCAACTTTCTAAGTCTTTCTGAGCAACGCAGAAATCGCAAAACATAGTCATTTCTTCATTTCCGTCCAAACAACATCGCTTTTTTTTACACTCCTGTCTCCCTTTCTCTTGGAAACAATGACTTACATCAATTCTTTTACATAATTCTTGTTTCTCATGACATTTCTAACATTGCCCACAATTATCAACTTTCTAAGTCTTTCTGAGCAAGAGAA
>NW_027446697.1:0-47812 GCF_038048845.1 Mixophyes fleayi | reverse complement strand
TTGAATCATGAATTGAATCATGAATCATGAATCGAATCATGAATCATGAATTGAATCATGAATCATGAATCATGAATTGAATCATGAATCATGAATCAAGAATTGAATCATGAATCATGAATTGAATCATGAATTGAATCATGACTCATAAATTGAATTATGAATCATTAATCATGAATTGAATCATGAATCATGAATTGAATCATGAATTAAATCATGAATCATGAATTGAATCATGAATCATGAATCAGGAATCATGAATGATGAATCATGAATTGAATCATGAATCATGAATTGAATCATGAATCATAAATAATGAATTGAATCATCAATCATGAATTGAATCATGATTCATGAATTGAGTCATGAATCATGAATCATGATTTGATTCATGAATCATGAATCATGATTTAAATCATGAATCATGAATTGAATCATGAATTGAATCATGAATCATGAATTGAATCATGAATAATGAATTGAATCATGAATTGAATCATGAATCATGAATCATGAATTGAATCATGAATCATGAATTGAATCATGAATTGAATCATGAATCATGAATCATGAATTGAATCATGAATCATGAATTGCATCATGAATCATGAATTGAATCATAAATCATAAATCGAATAATGAATCATGAATAATGAATTGAATCATGAATCATGAATCATGAATTGAATCATGAATTGAATCATGAATCATGAAATGAATCATGAATCATGATTTGAATCATGAATCATGAAAAAAATCATGAATCATGAAAAAAATCATGAATCATGAATTGAATCATGAATTGAATCATGAATTGAATCATGAATTGAATCATGAATCAAGAATCATGAATCGAATCATGATTCATGAATCATGAATCAAATCATGATTCATGAATCGAATCATGATTCATGAATCATGAATCGAATCATGAATCATGAATCGAATCATGATTCATGAATCATGAATCGAATCATGAATCATGAATCGAATCATGAATCATGAATCGAATCATGAATCATGAATCGAATCATGATTCATGAATCATGAATCGAATCATGAATCATGAATCGAATCATGATTCATGAATCATGAATCGAATCATGAATCATGAATCGAATCATGATTCATGAATCATGAATCGAATCATGAATCATGAATCGAATCATGATTCATGAATCATGAATCGAATCATGAATCATGAATCGAATCATGATTCATGAATCATGAATCGAATCATGAATCATGAATCGAATCATGATTCATGAATCATGAATCATGAATCGAATCATGATTTATGAATCATGAATCATGAATCAAATTATTATTCATGAATTGAATCATAAATCATGAATCATATAATGAATCATGAATTGAATCATGCATCATGATTTAAATCATGAATCATGAATTGAATCATGCATTATGATTTAAATCATGAATCATGAATTGAATCATAAATCATGAATCATGAATTGAATTATGAATCATGAATTGAATCATGAATTGAATCATGAATCATGAATCATGAATTCAATTATGAATCATGAATTGAATCATGAATTGAATCATGAATCATTAATCGAATCATGAATCATGAATTGAATCATGATTTATGAATCATGAATCATAAATTGAATCATGATTCATGAATCGAATCATGATTCATGAATCATGAATCATGAATCGAATTATAAATCATGAATTGAATCATAAATCATGAATCATTATATGAATCATGAATTGAATCATAAATCATGAATCATTAAATGAATCATGAATTGAATCATGAATCATGAATCATGAATTGAATCATGAATTGAATCACGAATCATGAAATGAATCATGAATCATGATTTGAATCATGAATCATGAATTGAATCATGAATTGAATCATGAATTAAATCATGAATCATGAATTGAATCATGAATTGAATCATGAATCATGAAATGAATTTTGAATCATGAATTGAATCATGAAACATGAATTGAATCATGAATCATGAATCGAATCATGAATCATGAATTGAATCATTAATCATGAATCATGAATTGAATCATGAATCATGAATCAAGAATTGAATCATGAATCATGAATTGAATCATGAATTGAATCATGACTCATAAATTGAATCATGAATCATTAATCATGAATTGAATCATGAATCATGAATTGAATCATGAATTGATTCATGAATTGAATCATGAATCATGAATTGAATCATGAATCAGGAATCAGGAATCAGGAATCATGAATTGAATAATGAATCATGAATCGAATCATGAATCATGTTTGAATCATGAATCATAAATCATGAATTGAATCATGAATCATGAATTGAATCATGATTCATGAATTGAGTCATGAATCATGAATCATGATTTGATTCATGAATCATGAATCATGATTTAAATCATGAATCATGAATCATGATATAAATCATGAATTGAATCATGATTCATGAATCATGAATCATGAATTGAATCATGAATCATGAATTGAATCATGATTCATGAATCATGAATCATGAATTGAATCATGAATCATGAATCATGAATTGAATTATGAATCATGAATTGAATCATGAATCATGAATTGAATCATGAATAATGAATTGAATCATGAATTGAATCATGAATCATGAATCATGAATTGAATCATATATCATGAATTGAATCATGAATCATGAATTGAATCATAAATCATAAATCGAATAATGAATCATGAATCATGAATTGAATCATGAATCATGGATTGAATCATGAATTGAATCATGAATGATGAATCGAATAATGAATCATGAATAATGAATTGAATCATGAATCATGAATTGAATCATGAATTGAATCATGAATCATGAAATGAATCATGAATCATGATTTAAATCATAAATCATGAATTAAATCATGAATCATGAATTGAATCATGAATTGAATCATGAATTGAATCATGAATCATAAATTGAATCATGAATTGAATCATGAATCATGAATTGAATCATGAATCGAATAATGAATCATGAATCAAGAATCATGAATCGAATCATGATTCATGAATCATGAATCAAATCATGATTCATGAATCGAATCATGATTCATGAATCATGAATCGAATCATGAATCATGAATCGAATCATGATTCATGAATCATGAATCGAATCATGAATTGAATCATGAATCATGAATTGAATCATGAATCATGAATCATGAATCGAATCATGATTCATGAATCATGAATCAAATCATGATTCATGAATCGAATCATGAATCATGAATTATGAATTGAATCATGAATTGAATCATGAATCATGAAATGAATCATGAATCATGAATTGAATCATGAATCATGAATTGAATCATGAATCAAGAATTGAATCATGAATCATGAATTGAATCATGAATTGAATCATGACTCATAAATTGAATCATGAATCATTAATCATGAATTGAATCATGAATCATGAATTGAATCATGAATTGAATCATGAATCATGAATTGAATCATGAATCAGGAATCAGGAATCATGAATTGAATCATGAATCATGAATTGAATAATGAATCATGAATTGAATCATGAATGATGAATCATGAATTAAATCATGAATTATGAATTGAATCATGAATCATGAATTGAATCATGAATCATGAATCATGATTTGATTCATGAATCATGATTTAAATCATGAATCATGAATTGAATCATGATTCATGAATTATTCATGAATCATGAATTGAATCATGAATCATTAATCATGAATTGAATTATGAATCATGAATTGAATCATGAATCATGAATTGAATCATGAATAATGAATTGAATCATGAATTGAATCATGAATCATGAATTGAATCATGAATCATGAATTGAATCATAAATCATAAATCGAATAATGAATCATGAATCATGAATTGAATCATGAATCATGGATTGAATCATGAATTGAATCATGAATGATGAATCGAATAATGAATCATGAATCATGAATCATGAATCATGAAATGAATCATGAATCATGATTTGAATCATGAATCATGATTTGAATCATGAATCATGAATTAAATCATGAATCATAAATTGAATCATGAATTGAATCATGAATTGAATCATGAATCATAAATTGAATCATGAATTGAATCATGAATCATGAATTGAATCATGATTCATGAATCATGAATCAAATCATGATTCATGAATCGAATCATGATTCATGAATCATGAATCGAATCATGAATCATGAATCGAATCATGATTCATGAATCATGAATCATGAATTGAATCATGAATTGAATCATGAATCATGAAATGAATCATGAATCATGAATTGAATCATGAATCATGAATTGAATCATGAATCATGAATCATGAATTGAATCATGAATCAAGAATTGAATCATGAATCATGAATTGAATCATGAATTGAATCATGATTCATAAATTGAATCATGAATCATTAATCATGAATTGAATCATGAATCATGAATTGAATCATGAATTGAATCATGAATTGAATCATGAATCATGAATTGAATCATGAATCAGGAATCAGGAATCAGGAATCATGAATTGAATCATGAATCATGAATCGAATAATGAATCATGAATCATGAATTGAATCATGAATGATGAATCATGAATTGAATCATGAATTGAATCATGAATGATGAATTGAATCATGAAATCATGTTTGAATCATGAATCATAAATCATGAATTGAATCATGAATCATGAATTGAATCATGATTCATGAATTGAGTCATGAATAATGAATCATGATTTGATTCATGAATCATGATTTAAATCATGAATCATGAATTGAATCATGATTCATGAATCATGAATCATGAATTGAATCATGAATCATTAATCATGAATTGAATTATGAATCATGAATTGAATCATGAATCATGAATTGAATCATGAATAATGAATTGAATCATGAATTGAATCATGAATCATGAATCATGAATCATGAATTGAATCATGAATCATGAATTGAATCATGAATCATGAATTGAATCATAAATCATAAATCGAATAATGAATCATGAATCATGAATTGAATCATGAATCATGGATTGAATCATGAATTGAATCATGAATGATGAATCAAATAATGAATCATGAATCATGAATCATGAATCATGAATTGAATCATGAATTGAATCATGAATCATGAAATGAATCATAAATCATGATTTGAATCATGAATCATGATTTGAATCATGAATCATGAATTAAATCATGAATCATGAATTGAATCATGAATTGAATCATGAATTGAATCATGAATCATAAATTGAATCATGAATTGAATCATGAATCATGAATTAAATCATGAATCATGAATCAAGAATCATGAATCGAATCATGATTCATGAATCATGAATCGAATCATGATTCATGAATCGAATCATGATTCATGAATCATGAATCGAATCATGAATCATGAATCGAATCATGATTCATGAATCATGAATCGAATCATGAATTGAATCATGAATCATGAATTGAATCATGAATCATGAATCATGAATCGAATCATGATTCATGAATCATGAATCAAATCATGATTCATGAATCGAATCATGATTCATGAATCATGAATCGAATCATGAATCGAATCATGATTCATGAATCATGAATCGAATCATGAATCATGAATCGAATCATGATTCATGAATCATGAATCATGAATCATGAATCGAATCATTATTCATGAATTGAATCATAAATCATGAATCATATAATGAATCATGAATTGAATCATGATTTAAATCATGAATCATGAATTGAATCATAAATCATGAATCATGAATTGAATTATGAATCATGAATTGAATCATTAATTGAATCATGAATCATGAATTCAATTATGAATCATGAATTGAATCATGAATTGAATCATGAATCATGAATCGAATCATGAATCATGATTTATGAATCATGAATCATAAATTGAATCATGATTCATGAATCATGAATCATGAATCGAATCATGATTCATGAATCATGAATCATGAATCGAATCATAAATCATGAATTGAATCATAAATCATGAATCATTAAATGAATCATGAATTAAATCATGAATGATGAATTGAATAATGAATCATGAATTGAATCATGAATGATGAATCATGAATTAAATCATGAATTATGAATTGAATCATGAATCATGAATTGAATCATGAATCATGAATCATGATTTGATTCATGAATCATGATTTAAATCATGAATCATGAATTGAATCATGATTCATGAATTATTCATGAATCATGAATTGAATCATGAATCATTAATCATGAATTGAATTATGAATCATGAATTGAATCATGAATCATGAATTGAATCATGAATAATGAATTGAATCATGAATTGAATCATGAATCATGAATCATGAATCATGAATTGAATCATGAATCATGAATTGAATCATGAATCATGAATTGAATCATAAATCATAAATCGAATAATGAATCATGAATCATGAATTGAATCATGAATCATGGATTGAATCATGAATTGAATCATGAATGATGAATCGAATAATGAATCATGAATCATGAATCATGAAATGAATCATGAATCATGATTTGAATCATGAATCATGATTTGAATCATGAATCATGAATTAAATCATGAATCATAAATTGAATCATGAATTGAATCATGAATTGAATCATGAATCATAAATTGAATCATGAATTGAATCATGAATCATGAATTGAATCATGATTCATGAATCATGAATCAAATCATGATTCATGAATCGAATCATGATTCATGAATCATGAATCGAATCATGAATCATGAATCGAATCATGATTCATGAATCATGAATCATGAATTGAATCATGAATTGAATCATGAATCATGAAATGAATCATGAATCATGAATTGAATCATGAATCATGAATTGAATCATGAATCATGAATCATGAATTGAATCATGAATCAAGAATTGAATCATGAATCATGAATTGAATCATGAATTGAATCATGACTCATAAATTGAATCATGAATCATTAATCATGAATTGAATCATGAATCATGAATTGAATCATGAATTGAATCATGAATTGAATCATGAATCATGAATTGAATCATGAATCAGGAATCAGGAATCAGGAATCATGAATTGAATCATGAATCATGAATCGAATAATGAATCATGAATCATGAATTGAATCATGAATGATGAATCATGAATTGAATCATGAATTGAATCATGAATCATGAATTGAATCATGAAATCATGTTTGAATCATGAATCATAAATCATGAATTGAATCATGAATCATGAATTGAATCATGATTCATGAATTGAGTCATGAATAATGAATCATGATTTGATTCATGAATCATGATTTAAATCATGAATCATGAATTGAATCATGATTCATGAATCATGAATCATGAATTGAATCATGAATCATTAATCATGAATTGAATTATGAATCATGAATTGAATCATGAATCATGAATTGAATCATGAATAATGAATTGAATCATGAATTGAATCATGAATCATGAATCATGAATCATGAATTGAATCATGAATCATGAATTGAATCATGAATCATGAATTGAATCATAAATCATAAATCGAATAATGAATCATGAATCATGAATTGAATCATGAATCATGGATTGAATCATGAATTGAATCATGAATGATGAATCAAATAATGAATCATGAATCATGAATCAAGAATCATGAATTGAATCATGAATTGAATCATGAATCATGAAATGAATCATAAATCATGATTTGAATCATGAATCATGATTTGAATCATGAATCATGAATTAAATCATGAATCATAAATTGAATCATGAATTGAATCATGAATTGAATCATGAATCATAAATTGAATCATGAATTGAATCATGAATCATGAATTAAATCATGAATCATGAATCAAGAATCATGAATCGAATCATGATTCATGAATCATGAATCAAATCATGATTCATGAATCGAATCATGATTCATGAATCATGAATCGAATCATGAATCATGAATCGAATCATGATTCATGAATCATGAATCGAATCATGAATTGAATCATGAATCATGAATTGAATCATGAATCATGAATCATGAATCGAATCATGATTCATGAATCATGAATCAAATCATGATTCATGAATCGAATCATGATTCATGAATCATGAATCGAATCATGAATCGAATCATGATTCATGAATCATGAATCGAATCATGAATCATGAATCGAATCATGATTCATGAATCATGAATCATGAATCATGAATCGAATCATTATTCATGAATTGAATCATAAATCATGAATCATATAATGAATCATGAATTGAATCATGATTTAAATCATGAATCATGAATTGAATCATAAATCATGAATCATGAATTGAATTATGAATCATGAATTGAATCATTAATTGAATCATGAATCATGAATTCAATTATGAATCATGAATTGAATCATGAATTGAATCATGAATCATGAATCGAATCATGAATCATGAATTGAATCATGATTTATGAATCATGAATCATAAATTGAATCATGATTCATGAATCATGAATCGAATCATGATTCATGAATCATGAATCATGAATCGAATCATAAATCATGAATTGAATCATAAATCATGAATCATTAAATGAATCATGAATTGAATCATGAATGATGAATCGAATAATGAATCATGAATAATGAATTGAATCATGAATTGAATCATGAATCATGAAATGAATTATGAATCATGAATTGAATCATGAATCATGAATTGAATCATGAATCATGAATCGAATCATGAATCATGAATTGAATCATGAATCATGAATCATGAATTGAATCATGAATGATGAATCATAAATCTAATCATGAATCATGAATTGAATTATGAATCATGAATTGAATCATGAATCATGTTTGAATCATGAATCATAAATCATGAATTGAATCATGAATCATGAATTGAATCATGATTAAAGAATTGAGTCATGAATCATGAATCATGATTTGATTCATGAATCATGAATCATGATTTAAATCATGAATTGAATCATGAATCATGAATCATGATTTAAATCATGAATTGAATCATGATTCAGAAATCATGAATCATGAATTGAATCATGAATCATGAATCATGAATTGAATTATGAATCATGAATTGAATCATGAATTGAATCATGAATCATGAATTGAATCATGAATAATGAATTGAATCATGAATTGAATCATGAATCATGAATCATGAATTGAATCATGAATCATGAATTGAATCATGAATCATGAATTGAATCATAAATCATAAATCGAATAATGAATCATGAATCATGAATTGAATCATGAATCATGGATTGAATCATGAATTGAATCATGAATGATGAATCGAATAATGAATCATGAATAATGAATTGAATCATGAATCATGAATTGAATCATGAATTGAATCATGAATCATGAAATGAATCATGAATCATGATTTAAATCATGAATCATGAATTAAATCATGAATCATCAATTGAATCATGAATTGAATCATGAATTGAATCATGAATCATAAATTGAATCATGAATTGAATCATGAATCATGAATTGAATCATGAATCAAATCATGAATCATGAATCAAGAATCATGAATCGAATCATGATTCATGAATCATGAATCAAATCATGATTCATGAATCGAATCATGATTCATGAATCATGAATCGAATCATGAATCATGAATCGAATCATGATTCATGAATCATGAATCGAATCATGAATTGAATCATGAATCATGAATTGAATCATGAATCATGAATCATGAATCGAATCATGATTCATGAATCATGAATCAAATCATGATTCATGAATCGAATCATGAATCATGAATCATGAATTGAATCATGAATTGAATCATGAATCATGAAATGAATCATGAATCATGAATTGAATCATGAATCATGAATTGAATCATGAATCAAGAATTGAATCATGAATCATGAATTGAATCATGAATTGAATCATGACTCATAAATTGAATCATGAATCATTAATCATGAATTGAATCATGAATCATGAATTGAATCATGAATTGAATCATGAATTGAATCATGAATCATGAATTGAATCATGAATCATGAATCAGGAATCAGGAATCATGAATTGAATCATGAATCATGAATCGAATAATGAATCATGAATTGAATCATGAATGATGATTCATGAATTGAATCATGAATTATGAATTGAATCATGAATCATGAAATGAATCATGAATCATGTTTGAATCATGAATCATAAATCATGAATTGAATCATGAATCATGAATTGAATCATGATTCATGAATTGAGTCATGAATCATGATTTGATTCATGAATCATGATTTAAATCATGAATCATGAATTGAATCATGATTCATGAATTATTCATGAATCATGAATTGAATCATGAATCATTAATCATGAATTGAATTATGAATCATGAATTGAATCATGAATCATGAATTGAATCATGAATAATGAATTGAATCATGAATTGAATCATGAATCATGAATCATGAATTGAATCATGAATCATGAATTGAATCATGAATCATGAATTGAATCATAAATCATAAATCGAATAATAAATCATGAATCATGAATTGAATCATGAATCATGGATTGAATCATGAATTGAATCATGAATGATGAATCGAATAATGAATCATGAATCATGAATCATGAAATGAATCATGAATCATGATTTGAATCATGAATCATGATTTGAATCATGAATCATGAATTAAATCATGAATCATGAATTGAATCATGAATTGAATCATGAATTGAATCATGAATCATAAATTGAATCATGAATTGAATCATGAATCATGAATTGAATCATGAATCATGAATCAAGAATCATGAATCGAATCATGATTCATGAATCATGAATCAAATCATGATTCATGAATCGAATCATGATTCATGAATCATGAATCAAATCATGATTCATGAATCGAATCATGATTCATGAATCATGAATCGAATCATGAATCATGAATCGAATCATGATTCATGAATCATGAATCATGAATTGAATCATGAATTGAATCATGAATCATGAAATGAATCATGAATCATGAATTGAATCATGAATCATGAATTGAATCATGAATCATGAATTGAATCATGAATCAAGAATTGAATCATGAATCATGAATTGAATCATGAATTGAATCATGACTCATAAATTGAATCATGAATCATTAATCATGAATTGAATCATGAATCATGAATTGAATCATGAATTGAATCATGAATTGAATCATGAATCATGAATTGAATCATGAATCAGGAATCAGGAATCAGGAATCATGAATTGAATCATGAATCATGAATCGAATAATGAATCATGAATTGAATCATGAATGATGAATTATGAATTGAATCATGAATTATGAATTGAATCATGAATCATGAAATGAATCATGAATCATGTTTGAATCATGAATCATAAATCATGAATTGAATCATGAATCATGAATTGAATCATGATTCATGAATTGAGTCATGAATCATGATTTGATTCATGAATCATGATTTAAATCATGAATCATGAATTGAATCATGATTCATGAATTATTCATGAATCATGAATTGAATCATGAATCATTAATCATGAATTGAATTATGAATCATGAATTGAATCATGAATCATGAATTGAATCATGAATAATGAATTGAATCATGAATTGAATCATGAATCATGAATCATGAATTGAATCATGAATCATGAATTGAATCATGAATCATGAATTGAATCATAAATCATAAATCGAATAATAAATCATGAATCATGAATTGAATCATGAATCATGGATTGAATCATGAATTGAATCATGAATGATGAATCGAATAATGAATCATGAATCATGAATCATGAAATGAATCATGAATCATGATTTGAATCATGAATCATGATTTGAATCATGAATCATGAATTAAATCATGAATCATGAATTGAATCATGAATTGAATCATGAATTGAATCATGAATCATAAATTGAATCATGAATTGAATCATGAATCATGAATTGAATCATGAATCATGAATCAAGAATCATGAATCGAATCATGATTCATGAATCATGAATCAAATCATGATTCATGAATCGAATCATGATTCATGAATCATGAATCAAATCATGATTCATGAATCGAATCATGATTCATGAATCATGAATCGAATCATGAATCATGAATCGAATCATGATTCATGAATCATGAATCATGAATTGAATCATGAATTGAATCATGAATCATGAAATGAATCATGAATCATGAATTGAATCATGAATCATGAATTGAATCATGAATCATGAATTGAATCATGAATCATGAATTGAATCATGAATCATGAATTGAATCATGAATCAAGAATTGAATCATGAATCATGAATTGAATCATGAATTGAATCATGACTCATAAATTGAATCATGAATCATTAATCATGAATTGAATCATGAATCATGAATTGAATCATGAATTGAATCATGAATTGAATCATGAATCATGAATTGAATCATGAATCGGGAATCAGGAATCATGAATTGAATCATGAATCATGAATCGAATAATGAATCATGAATTGAATCATGAATGATGAATCATGAATTGAATCATGAATTATGAATTGAATCATGAATCATGAATTGAATCATGAATGATGTTTGAATCATGAATCATAAATCATGAATTGAATCATGAATCATGAATTGAATCATGATTCATGAATTGAGTCATGAATCATGAATCATGATTTGATTCATGAATCATGATTTAAATCATGAATCATGAATTGAATCATGATTCATGAATTATTCATGAATCATGAATTGAATCATGAATCATTAATCATGAATTGAATTATGAATCATGAATTGAATCATGAATCATGAATTGAATCATGAATAATGAATTGAATCATGAATTGAATCATGAATCATGAATTGAATAATGAATCATGAATTGAATCATGAATCATGAATTGAATAATGAATCATGAATTGAATCATAAATCATAAATCGAATAATGAATCATGAATCATGAATTGAATCATGAATCATGGATTGAATCATGAATTGAATCATTAATGATGAATCGAATAATGAATCATGAATCATGAATCATGAAATGAATCATGAATCATGATTTGAATCATGAATCATGATTTGAATCATGAATCATGAATTAAATCATGAATCATAAATTGAATCATGAATTGAATCATGAATTGAATCATGAATCATAAATTGAATCATGAATTGAATCATGAATCATGAATTGAATCATGAATCATGAATCAAGAATCATGAATCGAATCATGATTCATGAATCATGAATCAAATCATGATTCATGAATCGAATCATGATTCATGAATCATGAATCAAATCATGATTCATGAATCGAATCATGATTCATGAATCATGAATCGAATCATGAATCATGAATCAAATCATGATTCATGAATCATGAATCATGAATTGAATCATGAATTGAATCATGAATCATGAATTGAATCATGAATCATGAATTGAATCATGAATCATGAATTGAATCATGAATCAAGAATTGAATCATGAATCATGAATTGAATCATGAATTGAATCATGACTCATAAATTGAATCATGAATAATTAATCATGAATTGAATCATGAATCATGAATTGAATCATGAAATAAATCATGAATTGAATCATGAATCATGAATTGAATCATGAATCAGGAATCAGGAATCAGGAATCATGAATTGAATCATGAATCATGAATTGAATAATGAATCATGAATCATGAATTGAATCATGAATGATGAATCATGAATTGAATCATGAATTATGAATTGAATCATGAATCATGAATTGAATCATGAATCATGTTTGAATCATGAATCATAAATCATGAATTGAATCATGAATCATGAATTGAATCATGATTCATGAATTGAGTCATTAATCATGAATCATGATTTGATTCATGAATCATGATTTAATTCATGAATCATGAATTTAATCATGATTCATGAATCATGAATCATGAATTGAATTATGAATCATGAATTGAATCATGAATCATGAATTGAATCATGAATAATGAATTGAATCATGAATTGAATCATGAATCATGAATTGAATCATGAATCATGTATTGAATCATAAATCATAAATCGAATAATGAATCATGAATCATGAATTGAATCATGAATCATGGATTGAATCATGAATTGAATCATGAATGATGAATCGAATAATGAATCATGAATCATGAATCATGAATCATGAATTGAATCATGAATTGAATCATGAATCATGAAATGAATCATGAATCATGATTTGAATCATGAATCATGATTTGAATCATGAATCATGAATTAAATCATGAATCATAAATTGAATCATGAATTGAATCATGAATTGAATCATGAATCATAAATTGAATCATGAATTGAATCATGAATCATGAATTGAATCATGAATCATGAATCAAGAATCATGAATCGAATCATGATTCATGAATCATGAATCGAATCATGAATTGAATCATGAATCATGAATTGAATCATGAATCATGAATCATGAATCAAATCATGATTCATGAATCATGAATCAAATCATGATTCATGAATCGAATCATGATTCATAAATCATGAATCGAATCATGAATCATGAATCGAATCATGATTCATGAATCATGAATCATGAATCATGAATCGAATCATGATTCATGAATCATGAATCATGAATCATGAATCGAATCATTATTCATGAATTGAATCATAAATCATGAATCATATAATGAATCATGAATTGAATCATGATTTAAATCATGAATCATGAATTGAATCATAAATCATGAATCATGAATTGAATTATGAATCATGAATTGAATCATTAATTGAATCATGAATCATGAATTCAATTATGAATCATGAATTGAATCATGAATTGAATCATGAATCATGAATCGAATCATGAATCATGAATTGAATCATGATTTATGAATCATGAATCATAAATTGAATCATGATTCATGAATCATGAATCATGAATCGAATCATGATTCATGAATCATGAATCATGAATCGAATCATAAATCATGAATTGAATCATAAATCATGAATCATTAAATGAATCATGAATTGAATCATGAATGATGAATCGAATAATGAATCATGAATAATGAATTGAATCATGAATCATGAATCATGAATTGAATCATGAATTGAATCATGAATCATGAAATGAATCATGAATCATGAATTGAATCATGAATCATGAATTGAATCATGAATTGAATCATGAATCATGAATTGAATCATGAAATGAATCATGAATCATGAAATGAATTATGAATCATGAATTGAATCATGAATCATGAATTGAATCATGAATCATTAATCAAATCATGAATCATGAATTGAATCATGAATCATGAATCATGAATTGAATCATGAATAATGAATCAAGAATTGAATCATGAATCATGCATTGAATCATGAATCAGGAATCAGGAATCATGAATTGAATCATGAATGATGAATCGAATAATGAATCATGAATCATTAATTGAATCATGAAACATGAATCATGAATTGAATCATGAATCATGAATTGAATCATGAATCATGAATTGAATCCTGAATCATGATTTGAATCATGAATCATGAATTGAATCATATATTGAATCATGAGACATAAATTGAATCATGAATCATGAATCATGAATCATGAATCATGAATTGAATCATGAATCATGAATCATGAATCATGAACCATGAATTGAATCATGAATCATAAATCATGAATTGAATCATATATTGAATCATGAGACATAAATTGAATCATGAATCATGAATCATGAATCATGAATTGAATCATGAATCATGAATCATGAATCATGAACCATGAATTGAATCATGAATCATAAATCATGAATTGAATCATGAATCATGAATCATGAATTGAATCATGATTCATGAATTGAGTCATGAATCATGAATTGAATCATGAATCATGATTTGATTCATGAATCATGAATCATGATTTAAATCATGAATCATGAATTATGAATCATGATTCATGAATCATGAATCATGATTTGAATCATGAATCATGAATTGAATTATGAATCATGAATTGAATCATGAATCATGAATTGAATCATGAATAATGAATCATGAATCATGAATTGAATCATGAATCATGAATTGAATTATGAATCATGAATTGAATCATGAATCATGAATTGAATCATAAATCATAAATTGAATAATGAATCATGAATCATGAATTGAATCATGAATCATGAATTGAATCATGAATTGAATCATGAATTGAATCATGAATTGAATCATGAATCATGAATTGAATCATGAATTGAATCATGAATGATGAATCGAATAATGAATCATGAATAATGAATTGAATCATGAATCATGATTTGAATCAGAAATCATGAATTAAATCATGAATCATGAATTGAATCATGAATCATGAATTGAATCATGAATTGAATCATGAATCATGAAATGAATTATGAATCATGAATTGAATCATGAATCATGAATTGAATCATGAATCATGAATCGAATCATGAATCATGAATTGAATCATGAATCATGAATTGAATCATGAATCATGAATCAAGAATTGAATCATGAATCATGAATTGAATCATGAATCATGAATTGAATCATGAATCATGAATCAGGAATCAAGAATCATGAATTGAATCATGAATCGAATAATTAATCATGAATCATGAATTGAATTATGAATGATGAATCATGAATTGAATCAGGAATCAGGAATCATGTCATGAATCATGATTTGAATCATGAATCATGAATTGAATCATATATTGAATCATGAGACATGAATTGAATCATGAAACATGAATTGAATCATGAATCATGAATCATGAATCATGAATCGAATCATGATTCATGAATAATGAATCATGAATCGAATCATTATTCATGAATTGAATTATTAGTCATGAATCATGAATTGAATTATAAATCATGAATTAAATCATGAATTGAATCATGAATCATGAATCATGAATTCAATTATGAATCATGAATTGAATCATGAATTGAATAATGAATCATGAATCAAATCATGAATCATGAATTGAATCATGATTTATGAATCATGAATCATGAATTGAATTATGAATCATGAATCATGAATCATGAACCATGAATCATGAATCATGAATCATGAACCATGATTTGAATCATGAATCATGAATCATGAATTAAATCATGATTCATGAATTGAGTCATGAATCATGAATTGAATCATGAATCATGATTTGATTCATGAATCATGAATCATGAATTGAATCATGAATCATGAATCATGAATTGAATTATGAATCATGAATTTAATCATGAATCATGAATTGAATCATGAATAATGAATTTAATCATGAATTGAATCATGAATCATGAATCATGAATTGAATCATGAATCATGAATTGAATCATGAATCATGAATTGAATCATAAATCATAAATCGAATAATGAATCATGAATCATGAATTCAATCATGAATCATGAATTGAATCATGAATTGAATCATGAATGATGAATCGAATAATGAATCATGAATAATGAATTGAATCATGAATCATGAATTGAATCATGAATTGAATCATGAATCATGGATCATGAAATGAATCATGAATCATGATTTTAATCATAAATCATTAATTCAATCATGAATCATGAATTGAATCATGAATTGAATTATGAATTGAATCATGAATTGAATCATGAATCATGAATTGAATCATAAATCATGAATCATGAATTCAATTATGAATCATGAATTGAATCATGAATTGAATCATGAATCATGAATCGAATCATGATTTATGAATTGAATCATGATTTATGAATCATGAATCATAAATTGAATCATGATTCATGAATCATGAATCATGAATCGAATCATAAATCATGAATTGAATCATAAATCATGAATCATTAAATGAATCATGACTTGAATCATAAATCATGAATTATTAAATGAATCATGAATTGAATCATGAATGATGAATCGAATAATGAATCATGAATAATGAATTGAATCATGAATCATGAATCATGAATTGAATCATGAATTGAATCATGAATCATGAAATGAATCATGAATCATGATTTAAATAATGAATCATGAATTGAATCATGAATCATGAATTGAATCATGAATTGAATCATGAATCATGAATTGAATCATAAAATGAATCATGAATCATGAAATGAATTATGAATCATGAATTGAATCATGAATCATGAATTGAATCATGAATCATGAATCAAATCATGAATCATGAATTGAATCATGAATCATGAATCATGAATTGAATCATGAATCATGAATCGAGAATTGAATCATGAATCATGAATTGAATCATGAATTGAATCATGACTCATAAATTTAATTATGAATCATTAATCATGAATTGAATCATGAATCATGAATTGAATCATGAATTAAATCATGAATCATGAATTGAATCATGAATCATGAATTGAATCATGAATCATGAATCAGGAATCATGAATTGAATCATGAATCATGAATCGAATAATTAATCATGAATCATGAATTGAATTATGAATATTGAATCATGAATTGAATCATGAATCATAAATTGAATCATGAATCATGATTTGCATCATGAATCATGAATTGAATCATATATTGAATCATGAGACATGAATTGAATCATGAAACATGAATTGAATCATGAATCATGAATCATGAATTGAATCATGATTCATGAATCATGAATCATGAATCAAATCATTATTCATGAATTGAATTATTAATCATGAATCATGAATTCAATTATAAATCATGAATTAAATCATGAATTGAATCATGAATCATGAATCATGAATTCAATTATGAATCATGAATTGAATCATGAATTGAATCATGAATCATGAATCAAATCATGAATCATGAATCAAATCATGAATCATGAATGATGAATCGAATAATGAATCATGAATAATGAATTGAATCATGAATCATGAATTGAATCATGAATTGAATCATGAAATGAATCATGAATCATGATTTTAATCATAAATCATTAATTCAATCATGAATCATGAATTGAATCATGAATTGAATCATGAATTGAATCATGAATTGAATCATGAATCATGAATTGAATCATAAATCATGAATCATGAATTCAATTATGAATCATGAATTGAATCATGAATTGAATCATGAATCATGAATCGAATCATGAATCATGAATTGAATCATGATTTATGAATCATGAATCATAAATTGAATCATGATTCATGAATCATGTATCGTGAATCGAATCATGATTCATGAATCATGAATCATGAATCGAATCATAAATCATGAATTGAATCATAAATCATGAATCATTAAATGAATCATGACTTGAATCATAAATCATGAATTATTAAATGAATCATGAATTGAATCATGAATGATGAATCGAATAAAGAATCATGAATAATGAATTGAATCATGAATCATGAATCATGAATTGAATCATGAATTGAATCATGAATCATGAAATGAATCATGAATCATGATTTAAATAATGAATCATGAATTGAATCATGAATCATGAATTCAATCATGAATCATGAATTGAATCATAAAAGGAATCATGAATCATGAAATGAATTATGAATCATGAATTGAATCATGAATCATGAATTGAATCATGAATCATGAATCAAATCATGAATCATGAATTGATTCATGAATCATGAATCATGAATTGAATCATGAATCATGAATCGAGAATTGAATCATGAATCATGAATTGAATCATGAATTGAATCATGACTCATAAATTTAATTATGAATCATTAATCATGAATTGAATCATGAATCATGAATTGAATCATGAATTAAATCATGAATCATGAATTGAATCATGAATCATGAATTGAATCATGAATCATGAATCAGGAATCATGAATTGAATCATGAATCATGAATCGAATAATTAATCATGAATCATGAATTGAATTATGAATATTGAATCATGAATTGAATCATGAATCATAAATTGAATCATGAATCATGATTTGCATCATGAATCATGAATTGAATCATATATTGAATCATGAGACATGAATTGAATCATGAAACATGAATTGAATCATGAATCATGAATCATGAATTGAATCATGATTCATGAATCATGAATCATGAATCAAATCATTATTCATGAATTGAATTATTAATCATGAATCATGAATTCAATTATAAATCATGAATTAAATCATGAATTGAATCATGAATCATGAATCATGAATTCAATTATGAATCATGAATTGAATCATGAATTGAATCATGAATCATGAATCAAATCATGAATCATGAATCAAATCATGAATCATGAATTGAATCATGATTTATGAATCATGAATCATAAATTGAATCATGATTCATGAATCATTAAATGAATCATGAATTGAATTATAAATCATGAATCATTAAATGAATCATGAATTGAATCATGAATGATGAATCGAATAATGAATCATGAATAATGAATTGAATCATGAATCATGAATTGAATCATGAATTGAATCATGAATCATGAAATGAATCATGAATCATGATTTGAATTATGAATCATGAATTGAATCATGAATCATGAATTGACTCATGAATTGAATCATGAATTGAATCATGAATCATGAATTGAATCATGAAATGAATTATGAATCATGGATTGAATCATGAATCATGAATTGAATCTTGAATCATGAATTGAATCATGAATCATGAATCGTGAATTCAATTATGAATCATGAATTGAATAATGAATTGAATCATGAATCATGAATCAAATCATGAATCATGAATTGAATCATGATTTATGAATCATGAATCATAAATTGAATCATGATTCATGAATCATTAAATGAATCATGAATTGAATTATAAATCATGAATCATTAAATGAATCATGAATTGAATCATGAATGATGAATCGAATAATGAATCATGAATAATAAATTGAATCATGAATCATGAATTGAATCATGAATTGAATCATGAATCATGAATTGAATCATGAAATGAATCATGAGTCATGAAATGAATTATGAATCATGGATTGAATCATGAATCATGAATTGAATCATGAATCATGAATCGAATCCTGAATCATGAATTGAATCATGAATCATGAATCATGAATTGAATCATGAATCAAGAATTGAATCATGAATCATGAATTGAATCATGAATCATGAATCATGAATCATGAACCATGAATTGAATCATGAATCATAAATCATGAATTGAATCATGATTCATGATTTGAATCATGAATCATGAATTGAATCATGAATCATGATTTGATTCATGAATCATGAATCATGATTTAAATCATGAATCATGAATTGAATCATGATTCATGAATCATGAATCATGATTTGAATCATGAATCATGAATTGAATTATGAATCATGAATTGAATCATGAATCATGAATTGAATCATGAATAATGAATTAAATCATGAATTGAATCATGAATCATGAATCATGAATTGAATCATGAATCATGAATTGAATCATGAACCATGAATTGAATCATGAATCATAAATCATGAATTGAATCATGATTCATGATTTGAATCATGAATCATGAATTGAATCATGAATCATGATTTGATTCATGAATCATGAATCATGATTTAAATCATGAATCATGAATTGAATCATGATTCATGAATCATGAATCATGATTTGAATCATGAATCATGAATTGAATTATGAATCATGAATTGAATCATGAATCATGAATTGAATCATGAATAATGAATTAAATCATGAATTGAATCATGAATCATGAATCATGAATTGAATCATGAATCATGAATTGAATCATGAATCATGAATTGAATCATAAATTATAAATCGAATAATGAATCATGAATCATGAATTGAATCATGAATCATGAATTGAATCATGAATTGAATCATGAATGATGAATCGAATAATGAATCATGAATAATGAATTGAATCGTGAATCATGAATCATGAATTGAATCATGAATGATGAATCGAATAATGAATCATGAATAATGAATTGAATCATGAATCATGAATCATGAATTGAATCATGAATCATGAATCATGAATTGAATTAGAAATCATGAATTGAATAATGAATCATGAATTGAATCATGAATTGAATCATGAATCATGAAATGAATTATGAATCATGAATTGAATCATGAATCATGAATTGAATCATGAATCATGAATCGAATCATGAATCATGAATTGAATCATGAATCATGAATCATGAATTGAATCATGAATCATGAATCATGAATTGAATCATGAATCATGAATTGAATCATGAATTGAATCATGACTCATAAATTGAATTATGAATCATTAATCATGAATTGAATCATGAATCATGAATTGAATCATGAATTAAATCATGAATCATGAATTGAATCATGAATCATGAATTGAAACATGAATCATGAATCAGGAATAAGGAATCATGAATTTAATCATGAATCATGAATCGAATAATTAATCATGAATCATGAATTGAATTATGAATGATGAATCATGAATTGAATCATGAATCATGAATTGAATCATGAATCATGAATTGAATCATGAATCATGATTTGAATCATGAATCATGAATTGAATCATATATTGAATCATGAGACATGAATTGAATCATGAAACATGAATTGAATCATGAATCATGAATCGAATCATGATTCATGAATCATGAATCATGAATCGAATCATTATTCATGAATTGAATTATTAATCATGAATCATGAATTGAATTATAAATCATGAATTAAATCATGAATTGAATCATGAATCATGAATCATGAATTCAATTATGAATCATGAATTGAATCATGAATTGAATAATGAATCATGTATCAAATCATGAATCATGAATTGAATCATGATTTATGAATCATGAATCATAAATTGAATCATGATTCATGAATCATGAATCATGAATCGAATCATGATTCATGAATCATTAAATGAATCATGAATTGAATCATAAATCATGAATCATTAAATGAATCATGAATTGAATCATGAATGATGAATCGAATAATGAATCATGAATAATGAATTGAATCATGAATCATGAATTGAATCATGAATCATGAATTGAATCATGAATTGAATCATGAATCATGAAATGAATCATGAATCATGATTTGAATTATGAATCATGAATTGAATCATGAATCATAAATCATGAATTGAATCATGAATCATGAATCATGAATTGAATTATGATTCATGAATTGAGTCATGAATCATTAATAGAATCATGAATCATGATTTGATTCATGAATCATGAATCATGATTTAAATCATGAATCATGATTTGAATCATGAATCATGAATTGAATTATGAATCATGAATTGAATCATGAATCATGAATTGAATCATGAATAATGAATTGAATCATGAATTGAATCATGAATCATGAATCATGAATTGAATCATGAATCATGAATTGAATCATGAATCATGAATTGAATCATAAATCATAAATCGAATAATGAATCATGAATCATGAATTGAATCATGAATCATGAATTGAATCATGAATTGAATCATGAATGATGAATCGAATAATGAATCATGAATAATGAATTGAATCATGAATCATGAATCAAGAATTGAATCATGAATCATGAAATGAATCATGAATCATGATTTGAATCAGAAATCATGAATTAAATCATGAATCATGAATTGAATCATGAATCATGAATTGAATCATGAATTGAATCATGAATCATGAATTGAATCATGAATCATGAATCGTGAATTCAATTATGAATCATGAATTGAATAATGAATTGAATCATGAATCATGAATCAAATCATGAATCATGAATTGAATCATGATTTATGAATCATGAATCATAAATTGAATCATGATTCATGAATCATTAAATGAATCATGAATTGAATTATAAATCATGAATCATTAAATGAATCATGAATTGAATCATGAATGATGAATCGAATAATGAATCATGAATAATAAATTGAATCATGAATCATGAATTGAATCATGAATTGAATCATGAATCATGAAATGAATCATGAATCATGATTTGAATTATGAATCATGAATTGAATCATGAATCATGAATTGAATCATGAATTGAATCATGAATTGAATCATGAATCATGAATTGAATCATGAAATGAATCATGAGTCATGAAATGCATTATGAATCATGGATTGAATCATGAATCATGAATTGAATCATGAATCATGAATCGAATCCTGAATCATGAATTGAATCATGAATCATGAATCATGAATTGAATCATGAATCAAGAATTGAATCATGAATCATGAATTGAATCATGAATCATGAATCATGAATCATGAACCATGAATTGAATCATGAATCATAAATCATGAATTGAATCATGATTCATGATTTGAATCATGAATCATGAATTGAATCATGAATCATGATTTGATTCATGAATCATGAATCATGATTTAAATCATGAATCATGAATTGAATCATGATTCATGAATCATGAATCATGATTTGAATCATGAATCATGAATTGAATTATGAATCATGAATTGAATCATGAATCATGAATTGAATCATGAATAATGAATTAAATCATGAATTGAATCATGAATCATGAATCATGAATCATGAATTGAATCATGAATCATGAATTGAATCATGAACCATGAATTGAATCATGAATCATAAATCATGAATTGAATCATGATTCATGATTTGAATCATGAATCATGAATTGAATCATGAATCATGATTTGATTCATGAATCATGAATCATGATTTAAATCATGAATCATGAATTGAATCATGATTCATGAATCATGAATCATGATTTGAATCATGAATCATGAATTGAATTATGAATCATGAATTGAATCATGAATCATGAATTGAATCATGAATAATGAATTAAATCATGAATTGAATCATGAATCATGAATCATGAATCATGAATTGAATCATGAATCATGAATTGAATCATGAATCATGAATTGAATCATAAATTATAAATCGAATAATGAATCATGAATCATGAATTGAATCATGAATCATGAATTGAATCATGAATTGAATCATGAATGATGAATCGAATAATGTATCATGAATAATGAATTGAATCGTGAATCATGAATCATGAATTGAATCATGAATGATGAATCGAATAATGAATCATGAATAATGAATTGAATCATGAATCATGAATCATAAATCGAATAATGAATCATGAATCATGAATTGAATCATGAATCATGAATTGAATCATGAATTGAATCATGAATGATGAATCGAATAATGAATCATGAATAATGAATTGAATCATGAATCATTAATCATGAATTGAATCATGAATAATGAATCATGAATCATGAATTGAATCATGAATCATGAATTGAATCATGAATTGAATCATGAATGATGAATCGAATAATGAATCATGAATAATGAATTGAATCATGAATCATGAATCATGAATTGAATCATGAATCATGAAATGAATCATGAATCATGAATCGAATAATGAATCATGAATAATGAATTGAATCATGAATCATGAATCATGAATTGAATCATGAATCATGAAATGAATCATGAATCATGAATTGAATCATGAATCATGAATTGAATCATAAATCATAAATCGAATAATGAATCATGAATCATGAATTGAATCATGAATCATGAATTGAATCATGAATTGAATCATGAATGATGAATCGAATAATGAATCATGAATTATGAATTGAATCATGAATCATGAATTGAATCATGAATCATGAAATGAATCATGAATCATGATTTGAATCAGAAATCATATATTGAATCATGAATCATGAATTGAATCATGAATTGAATCATGAATCATGAATTGAATCATGAATTGAATCATGAATCATGAAATGAATCATGAATCATGAATCATGAATCAGGAATCAGGAATCATGAATCGAATAATGAATCATGAATTGAATCATGAATCATGAATTGAATCATGAATCATGAATTGAATCATGAATCATGAATTGAATCATGAATCATGATTTGAATCATGAATCATGAATTGAATCATATATTGAATCATGAGACATGAATTGAATCATGAATCATGAATTTAATCATGAATCATGAATCATGAATTTAATCATGAATCATGAACCATGAATTGAATCATGAATCATAAATCATGTATTGAATCATGAATCATGAATCAAATCATGAATCATGAATTGAATCATGATTTATGAATCATGAATCATAAATCGAATCATGATTCATGAATCATTAAATGAATCATGAATTGAATCATAAATCATGAATCATTAAATGAATCATGAATTGAATCATGAATGATGAATTGAATCATGAATCATGAAATGAATCATGAATCATGATTTGAATTATGAATCATGAATTGAATCATGAATCATGAATTGAATCATGAATTGAATCATGAATTGAATCATGAATCATGAATTGAATCATGAAATGAATCATGAATCATGAAATGAATTATGAATCATGAATTGAATCATGAATCATGAATTGAATCATGAATCATGAATCGAATCATGAATCATGAATTGAATCATGAATCATGAATTATGAATTGAATCATGAATCATGAATCAAGAATTGAATCATGAATCATGAATTGAATCATGAATTGAATCATGACTCATAAATTGAATTATGAATCATTAATCATGAATTGAATCATGAATCATGAATCGAATCATGAATTGAATTATGAATCATGAATTGAATAATGAATCATGAATTGAATCATGAATCATGAATCAGGAATCATGAATTGAATCGTGAATCATGAATCGAATAATGAATCATGAATCATGAATTGATTCATGAATGATGAATCATGAATTGAATCATGAATCATGAATTGAATCATGAATCATGAATTGAATCATGAATCATGAATTATGAATTGAATCATGAATCATGAATCAAGAATTGAATCATGAATCATGAATTGAATCATGAATTGAATCATGACTCATAAATTTAATTATGAATCATTAATCATGAATTGAATCATGAATTGAATCATGAATTGAATCATGAATCATGAATTGAATCATGAATCATGAATTTAATCATGAATCATGAATCAGGAATCATGAATTGAATCGTGAATCATGAATCGAATAATGAATCATGAATCATGAATTGATTCATGAATGATGAATCATGAATTGAATCATGAGACATGAATTGAATCATGAATCATGAATCATGAATCATGAATCATGAATTATGAATCATGAATTGAATCATGAATCATGAATTATGAATCATGAATTATGAATCATGAATTAAATCATGAATCATGAATCATGAATCATGAATTGAATCATAAATTATGAATAATGAATCATGAATCATGAATCATGAATCATGAATTGAATCATGAATCATGAATCATAAATCGAATCATGAATCATGAATTGAATCATGAATCATGAATTATGAATCATGAATTGAATCATGAATCATGAATAATGAATCATGAATTGAATTATGAATAATGAATCATGAATTGAATCATGAATTGAATCATGAATCATGAATCATGAATCATGAATTGAATAATGAATCATGAATCATAAATCATGAATTAAATCATGAATTGAATCATGAATCATGAATTAAATCATGAATCATGAATTGAATCATGAATCATGAATCGACTCATGAATTATGAATTGAATCATGAATCATGAATTGAATCATGAATCATGAATCATGAATCATGAATTGAATCATGAATTGAATCATGAATCATGAATCGAATCATGAATCATGAATCAAGAATCATAAATCGAATCATGAATCATGAATTGAATCTTGAATCATGAGTCATGAATCATGAATTGAATCATGAATTGAATCATGAATCATGAATTGAATCAAGAATCATGAATCGAATCATGAATCATGAATTGAATCTTGAATCATGAATCAAGAATCATAAATTGAATCATGAATCATGAATCATTAATCGAATCAAGAATCATGAATCGAATCATGAATAATGAATAATGAATCATGAATCATGAATTGAATCATAAATCATGAATCATTAATCAAATCATGAATCATGAATCAAGAATCATGAATCGAATCATGAATCATGAATTGAATCATGAATCATGAATCAAGAATCATGAATTGAATCATGAATTGAATCATGAATCATGAATCATGAATTGAATCATGAATCATGAATTGAATCATGAATCATGAATCATGAATCATGAATTGAATCATGAATCATGAATCATAAATCAAATCATGAATCATAAATTGAATCATGAATCATGAATCTTGAATCATGAATCATGAATTGAATCATTAATCATGAATTGAATCATGAATCATGAATCATGAATCATGAATTGAATCATAAATCATGAATCATGAATCGAATCATAAATCATGAATCATGAATCATGAATTGAATCATGAATCATGAATCATGAATTAAATCATTAATCATGAATCATGAATTGAATCATGAATCATGAATCATGAATTGAATCATGAATCATGAATCAAATCATTAATCTTGAAACATGAATCATGAATCGAATCATGAATCATGAATCATGAATTAAATCATGAATCATGAATCAAATCATGAATTATTAATCATGAATCATGAATCATGAATCGAATCATGAATCATGAATCATGAATCATTAATCATTAATCATGAATTAAATCATGAATCATGAATCATTAATTGAATCATGAATCATGAATCGAATCATAAATCATGAATCATGAATCATTAATCATGAATCAAATCATGAATCATGAATCATGAATTATGAATCATGAATTGAATCATGAATCATGAATTGTGAATCATGAATTATGAATCATGAATTAAATCATGAATCATGAATCATGAATCATGAATCATGAATTGAATCATAAATTATGAATAATGAATCATGAATCATGAATCATGAATTGAATCATGAATCATGAATCATAAATCGAATCATGAATCATGAATTGAATCATGAATCATGAATCTTGAATCATGAACCATGAATTGAATCATGAATCATGAATCATGAATCATGAATTGAATCATAAATCATGAATCATGAATCGAATCATGAATCATGAATCGAATCATGAATCATGAATCTTGAATCATGAACCATGAATTGAATCATGAATCATGAATCATGAATCATGAATTGAATCATAAATCATGAATCATGAATCGATTCATAAATCATGATTCATGAATCATGAATTGAATCATGAATCATGAATCATGAATCATGAATTGAATCATGAATCATGAATCGAATCATGAATCATGAATCATTAATTGAATCATGAATCATGAATTGAATCATAAATCATGAATCATGAATCATGAATCATGAATTGAATCATGAATCATGAATCAAATCATGAATCATGAATCATGAATTATGAATCATGAATTGAATCATGAATCATAAATCATGAATCATGAATCATGAATTGAATCATAAATCATGAATCATGAATTGAATCATGAATCATGAATCATGAATCGAATCATGAATTGAATCATGAATCATGAATCATGAATCGAATCATGAATTGAATCATGAATCATTAATCATGAATTGAATCATTAATCATGAATCATGAATCATGAATTGAATCATGAATCATGAATTGAATCTTGAATCATGAATCATGAATCATGAATTAAATCATGAATCATGAATCATGAATCGAATCATGAATCATGAATCGAATCATGAATCATGAATCATGAATCATTAATCATTAATCATGAATTAAATCATGAATCATGAATCATGAATTGAATCATGAATCATGAATCATTAATTGAATCATGAATCATGAATCGAATCATAAGTCATGAATCATGAATCATGAATCATGAATTGAATCATGAATCATGAATCAAATCATGAGTCATGAATCATGAATTATGAATCATGAATTGAATCATGAATCATGAATTATGAATCATGAATCATGAATCATGAATCATGAATCATGAATTGAATCATAAATTATGAATCATGAATCGAATCATGAATCATGAATCATGAATCATGAATTGAATCAAGAATCATGAATTATGCATCATGAATTGAATCATGATTCATGAATCATGAATTGAATCATTAATCTTGAATCATGAATCATGAATCATGAATCATGACTTGAATCATGAATCATGAATCATGAATTGAATCATGAATCATGAATCATGAATCGAATCATGAAACATGAATTGAATCATGAATCATGAATCATGAATTGAGTCATTAATCATGAATCATGAATCATGAATTGAATCATGAATCATGAAGTGAATCTTGAATCATAAATCATGAATCATGAATCATGAATCGAATCATGAATCATGAATTGAATCATGAATTGAATCATAAATCATGAATAGAATTATGAATAATGTATTGAATCATGAATCATGAATCATGAATTGAATCATGAAACATGAATTGAATCATGAATCATGAATCATACATTGAATCATGAATCCTGAATTGAATCATGAATCATGAATCATGAATTGAATCATGAATCATGAATCATGAATCATGAATTGAATCATACATTGAATCATAAATCAAATCATGAATCATGAATCATGAATTGAGTCATGAATCATGAATCATGAATCGCATCATGAATCATGAATTATGAATTGAATCATAAATCATGAATCATGAATCATGAATTATGAATTGAATCATGAATCATGAATCATGAATCATGAATCATGAATTGAGTCATGAATCATGAATCATGAATCGCATCATGAATCATGAATTATGAATTGAATCATAAATCATGAATCATGAATCATGAATTATGAATTGAATCATGAATCATGAATCATGAATCATTAATCATGAATCATGAATCATGAATTGAATCATGAATCATGAATCATGAATTGAATCATGAATCATGAATCATGAATTAAATCATAAATCATGAATCATGAATCATGAATCGAATCATAAATCATGAATCATGAATTGAATCATGAATCATGAATCATGAATCGAATCATGAATCATGAATCATGAATCGAATCATGAATCATGAATTGAATCATGAATCATTAATCATGAATTGAATCATTAATCATGAATCATGAATCATGAATTGAATCATGAATCATGAATTGAATCTTGAATCATGAATCATGAATCATGAATTAAATCATGAATCATGAATCGAATCATGAATCATGAATCGAATCATGAATCATGAATCATGAATCATTAATCATGAATTAAATCATGAATCATGAATCATGAATTGAATCATGAATCATGAATCATTAATTTAATCATGAATCATGAATCATGAATCATGAATTAAATCATGAATCATGAATCATGAATCATGAATCGAATCATGAATCATGAATCATGAATCATGAATCATGAATTGAATCATGAATCATGAATCATGAATCAAATCATTAATCATGAATCATGAATTATGAATTGAATCATAAATCATGAATCATGAATCGAATCATGAATAATGAATCATGAATCATGAATCATGAATTGAATCATGAATCATGAATCAAATCATTAATCATGAATCATGAATCATGAAATGAATCATGAATCATGAATCATGAATCATGAATTGAATCATGAATCATGAATCATGAATTAAATCATGAATCATGAATCATGAAATGAATCATGAATCATGAATCATGAATCATGAATTGAATCATGAATCATGAATCATGAATTAAATCATGAATCATGATTCATAAATCGAATCATGAATCATGAGTTAAATCATGAATCATAAATCATGAATTAAATCATGAATTATGAATCATAAATCGAATCATGAATCATGAATTGAATCAGGATTCGAATCATGAATCATGAATCATTAATTGAATCATGAATCATGAATCTTGAATATTGAATCTTTAATTGAATCTTGAATCATGAAATGAATCATGAATCATGAATTGAATCATGAATCATGAATCTTGAATCATGAATCATGAATTGAATCATAAATCATGAATCATGAATCGAATCATGAATCATGAATCATGAATTGAATCATGAATCATTAATCATGAATCATGAATCATGAATTGAATCATGAATTGAATCATGAATCATGAATCATGAATTAAATTATGAATCATGAATCAAATCATTAATCTTGAAACATGAATCATGAATCGAATCATGAATCATGAATCATGAATTAAATCATGAATCATGAATCGAATCATGAAGCATGAATCATTAATCATTAATCATGAATTAAATCATGAATCATGAATCATGAATCATGAATCATTAATTGAATAATGAATCATGAATCGAATCATAAATCATGAATCATGAATCATGAATCATGAATTGAATTATGAATCATGAATCAAATCATGAATCATGAATCATGAATTATGAATCATGAATTGAATCATGAATCATGAATTATGAATCATGAATTATGAATCATGAATTATGAATCATGAATCATGAATCATGAATCATGAATTGAATCATAAATTATGAATAATGAATCATGAATCATGAATCATGAATCATGAATTGAATCATGAATCATGAATCATAAATCAAATCATGAATCATGAATTGAATCATGAATCATGAATCTTGAATCATGAACCATGAATTGAATCATGAATCATGAATCATGAATCATAAATTGAATCATAAATCATGAATCATGAATCGATTCATAAATCATGATTCATGAATCATGAATTGAATCCTGAATCATGAATCATGAATTGAATCATGAATCATGAATCATGAATCGAATCATGAATCATGAATCATGAATTAAATCATGAATCATGAATCATGAATCGAATCATGAATCAGTAATCATGAATCATGAATCATGAATTGAATCCTGAATCATGAATCATGAATCGAATCATGAATCAGTAATCATGAATCATGAATCATGAATTGAATCCTGAATCATGAATCATGAATCATGAATTGAATCATGAATCATGAATCACGAATCGAATCATGAATCATGAATCATGAATTAAATCATGAATCATGAATCATGAATCGAATCATGAATCAGTAATCATGAATCATGAATCATGAATCGAATTATGAATCATGAATCATGAATCATGAATCATGAATCATGAATTAAATCATGAATCATGAATCATGAATCGAATCATGAATCATGAATCGAATCATGAATCATGAATTGAATCATGAATCATTAATCATGAATTAAATCATTAATCATGAATCATGAATCATGGATCGAATTATGAATCATGAATCATGAATCTTGAATCATGAATCATGAATCATGAATTAAATCATGAATCATGAATCATGAATCGAATCATGAATCTTGAATCGAATCATGAATCATGAATCATTAATCATTAATCATGAATTAAATCATGAATCATTAATCATGAATTGAATCATGAATCATGAATCATTAATTGAATCATGAATCATGAATCGAATCATAAATCATGAATCATGAATCATGAATCATGAATTGAATCATGAATCATGAATCAAATCATGAATCATGAATCATGAATTATGAATCATGAATTGAATCATGAATCATGAATTATGAATCATGAATTAAATCATGAATCATGAATCATGAATCATGAATCATGAATTGAATCATAAATTATGAATCATGAATCGAATCATGAATCATGAATCATGAATCATGAATTGAATCAAGAATCATGAATTATGCATCATGAATTGAATCATGATTCATGAATCATGAATTGAATCATGAATCTTGAATCATGAATCATGAATTGAATCATGAATCATGAATTGAATCATGAATCATGAATCATGAATTGAATCATGAATCATGAATCATGAATCGAATCATGAAACATGAATTGAATCATGAATCATGAATCATGAATTGAGTCATTAATCATGATTCATGAATCATGAATTGAATCATGAATCATGAATTGAATCTTGAATCATGAATCATGAATCATGAATCATGAATCGAGTCATGAATCATGAATTGAATCATGAATTGAATCATAAATCATGAATAGAATCATGAATAATGTATTGAATCATGAATCATGAATCATGAATTGAATCATGAATCATGAATTGAATCATGAATCATGAATCATACATTGAATCATGAATCCTGAATTGAATCATGAATCATGAATCATGAATTGAATCATGAATCATGAATCATGAATCATGAATCATGAATCATGAATTGAATCATGAATCATGAATCAAATCATTAATCATGAATCATGAATCATGAATTGAATCATGAATCATGAATCATGAATCATGAATCATGAATAATGAATTGAATCATAAATTATGAATCATGAATCATGAATCATAAATCATGAATCATGAATTGAATCATGAATCATGAATTATGCATCATGAATTGAATCATGATTCATGAATCATGAATTGAATCATGAATCATGAATTAAATCATGAATCATGAATTAAATCATGAATCATGAATCTTGAATCATGAATCATGAATTGAATCATGAATCATGAATTGAATCATGAATCATGAATCTTGAATCATGAATCATGAATTGAATCATGAATCATGAATTGAATCATGAATCATGAATCATGAATTGAATCATAAATCATGAATCATGAATCGAATCATAAATCATGATTCATGAATCATGAATCATGAATCGAATCATGAATCATGAATCATAAATTAAATCATGAATCATGAATCATGAATCGAATCATGAATCAGTAATCATGAATCATAAATCGAATCATGAATCATGAATCATGAATCATGAATTATGAATCATGAATCATGAATCATAAATTAAATCATAAATCATGAATCATGAATTGAATCATGAATCATGTATCATGAATTGAATCATGAATCATGAATCATGAATCAAATCATGAATCATGAATTATGAATCATGAATTGAATCATAAATCATGAATCATGAATTGAATCATGAATCATGTATCATGAATCAAATCATGAATCATGAATTGAATCATAAATCATGAATTGAATCATGAATCATGAATCATGAATTGAATCTTGAATCATGAATCATGAATCATGAATCATGAATTAAATCATGAATCATGAATCATGAATCGAATCATGAATCATGAATCGAATCATGAATCATTAATCATTAATCATTAATCATTAATCATGAATTAAATCATGAATCATGAATCATTAATTGAATCATGAATCATGAATCGAATCATAAATCATGAATCATGATTCATGAATCATGAATCATGAATTGAATCATGAATCATGAATCAAATCATGAATCATGAATCATGAATTATGAATCATAATTTGAGTCATGAATCATGAATTATGAATCATGAATTGAATCATGAATCATGAATCATGAATTGAATCATAAAATATGAATCATGAATTGAATCATGAATCATGAATCATGAATCATGAATTGAATCATGAATCATGAATTATGCATCATGAATTGAATCATGATTCATGAATCATGAATTGAATCATGAATCTTGAATCATGAATCATGAATTGAATCATGAATCATGAATTGAATCATGAATCCTGAATCATGAATTGAATCATGAATCATGAATCATGAATCGAATCATGAAACATGAATTGAATCATGAATCATGAATCATGAATCATGAATTGAATCATGAATCATGAATTGAATCATGAATCTTGAATCATGAATCATAAATTGAACCATAAATCATGAATCATGAATCCAATCATAAATCATGATTCATGAATCATGAATTGAATCATGAATCATGAATCATGAATCAAATCATGAATCATGAATCATGAATCGAATCATGAATCATGAATCATGAATCATGAATTGAATCATGAATCATGAATCATGAATTAAATCATGAATCATGAATCATGAATCGAATCATGAATCATTAATCATGAATCATGAATCATGAATCATGAATCATGAATCAAGAATCATTAATTATGAATTAAATCATGAATCATGAATCATGATTTGAATCATGAATCATGAATCATTAATTGAATCATGAATCATGAGTCGAATCATAAATCATGAATCATGAATCATGAATCATGATTTGAATCATGAATCATGAATCAAATCATGAATCATGAATTATGAATCATGAATTGAATCATGAATCATGAATCATGAATTGAATCATAAATCATGAATCATGAATTGAATCATGAATCATGAATCGAATCATGAATCATGAATTGAATCATGAATCATGAATTGAATCTTGAATCATGAATCATGAATCATGAATTGAATCATGAATCATGAATCATGAATTGAATCATGAATCATGAATCATGAATCGAATCATGAATCAAGAATCATGAATCAAATCATGAATTATGAATCATGAATCATGAATTGAATCATGAATCATGAATCATGAATCGAATCATGAATCATGAATCAAATCATGAATCATGAATTGAATCATAAATCATGAATAGAATCATGAATAATGAATTGAATCATGAATCATGAATTGAATCATGAATCATGAATTGAATCAGGAATCGAATCATGAATTGAATCATGAATCATGAATTGAATCATGAATCATGAATCATGAATTGAATCATGAATTAATGATTCATAAATCGAATCATGAATCATGAATTAAATCATGAATCGAATCATGAATTGAGTCATGAATCATGATTTAAATCATGAATCATGAATTGAATCATGAATCATGAATTATGAATCATGAATTGAATCATGAATCATGAATAATGAATCATGAATCATAAATTGAATCATGAATCATGAATCAAATCATGAATCATGAATTGAATTATGAATAATGAATCATGAATTGAATCATGAATCATGAATCATAATTCATGAATCATGAATTGAATCATGAATCATGAATCATGAATCGACTCATGAATTATGAATTGAATCATGAATCATGAATTGAATCATGAATCATGAATCGAATCATGAATAATGAATCATGAATCATGAATTGAATCATGAATTGAATCATGAATCATGAATCGAATCATGAATCATGAATCAAGAATCATGAATCGAATCATGAATCATGAATTGAATCTTGAATCATGAATCAAGAATCATAAATTGAATCATGAATCATGAATCATAAATCAAATCATGAATCATGAATCGAATCATGAATCATGAATAATGAATCATGAATCATGAATTGAATCATGAATCGAATCATGAATCATGAATTGAATCATGAATCATGAATTAAGAATCATGAATTGAATCATGAATTGAATCATGAATCATGAATCATGAATCATGAATTGAATCATGAATCATGAATCATGAATTGAATCATGAATCATGAATTGAATCATGAATCATGAATCATGAATTGAATCATGAATCATGAATCATGAATTGAATCATAAATCATGAATCATGAATCGAATCATAAATCATAAATCATGAATCATGAATCGAATCATAAATTATAAATCATGAATCATGAATCATGAATTGAATCATGAATCATGAATTGAATCATGAATCATGAATCATGAATTGAATCATAAATCATGAATCATGAATCGAATCATAAATCATAAATCATGAATCATGAATCGAATCATAAATCATAAATCATGAATCATGAATCATGAATTGAATCATGAATCATGAATCATGAATCGAATCATGAATCATTAATCATGAATCATGAATCATGAATCATGAATCATGAATCAAGAATCATTAATTATGAATTAAATCATGAATCATGAATCATGATTTGAATCATGAATCATGAATCATTAATTGAATCATGAATCATGAGTCGAATCATAAATCATGAATCAGGAATCATGAATCATGAATCATGATTTGAATCATGAATCATGAATCAAATCATGAATCATGAATTATGAATCATGAATTGAATCATGAATCATGAATTGAATCATAAATCATGAATCATGAATTGAATCATGAATCATGAATCGAATCATGAATCATGAATTGAATCATGAATCATGAATTGAATCATGAATCATGAATTATGAATTGAATCATGAATCATGAATCAAGAATTGAATCATGAATCATGAATTGAATCATGAATTGAATCATGACTCATAAATTTAATTATGAATCATTAATCATGAATTGAATCATGAATTGAATCATGAATTGAATCATGAATCATGAATTGAATCATGAATCATGAATTTAATCATGAATCATGAATCAGGAATCATGAATTGAATCGTGAATCATGAATCGAATAATGAATCATGAATCATGAATTGATTCATGAATGATGAATCATGAATTGAATCATGAGACATGAATTGAATCATGAATCATGAATCATGAATCATGAATCATGAATTATGAATCATGAATTGAATCATGAATCATGAATTATGAATCATGAATTATGAATCATGAATTAAATCATGAATCATGAATCATGAATCATGAATTGAATCATAAATTATGAATAATGAATCATGAATCATGAATCATGAATCATGAATTGAATCATGAATCATGAATCATAAATCGAATCATGAATCATGAATTGAATCATGAATCATGAATTATGAATCATGAATTGAATCATGAATCATGAATAATGAATCATGAATTGAATTATGAATAATGAATCATGAATTGAATCATGAATTGAATCATGAATCATGAATCATGAATCATGAATTGAATAATGAATCATGAATCATAAATCATGAATTAAATCATGAATTGAATCATGAATCATGAATTAAATCATGAATCATGAATTGAATCATGAATCATGAATCGACTCATGAATTATGAATTGAATCATGAATCATGAATTGAATCATGAATCATGAATCATGAATCATGAATTGAATCATGAATTGAATCATGAATCATGAATCGAATCATGAATCATGAATCAAGAATCATAAATCGAATCATGAATCATGAATTGAATCTTGAATCATGAGTCATGAATCATGAATTGAATCATGAATTGAATCATGAATCATGAATTGAATCAAGAATCATGAATCGAATCATGAATCATGAATTGAATCTTGAATCATGAATCAAGAATCATAAATTGAATCATGAATCATGAATCATTAATCGAATCAAGAATCATGAATCGAATCATGAATAATGAATAATGAATCATGAATCATGAATTGAATCATAAATCATGAATCATTAATCAAATCATGAATCATGAATCAAGAATCATGAATCGAATCATGAATCATGAATTGAATCATGAATCATGAATCAAGAATCATGAATTGAATCATGAATTGAATCATGAATCATGAATCATGAATTGAATCATGAATCATGAATTGAATCATGAATCATGAATCATGAATCATGAATTGAATCATGAATCATGAATCATAAATCAAATCATGAATCATAAATTGAATCATGAATCATGAATCTTGAATCATGAATCATGAATTGAATCATTAATCATGAATTGAATCATGAATCATGAATCATGAATCATGAATTGAATCATAAATCATGAATCATGAATCGAATCATAAATCATGAATCATGAATCATGAATTGAATCATGAATCATGAATCATGAATTAAATCATTAATCATGAATCATGAATTGAATCATGAATCATGAATCATGAATTGAATCATGAATCATGAATCAAATCATTAATCTTGAAACATGAATCATGAATCGAATCATGAATCATGAATCATGAATTAAATCATGAATCATGAATCAAATCATGAATTATTAATCATGAATCATGAATCATGAATCGAATCATGAATCATGAATCATGAATCATTAATCATTAATCATGAATTAAATCATGAATCATGAATCATTAATTGAATCATGAATCATGAATCGAATCATAAATCATGAATCATGAATCATTAATCATGAATCAAATCATGAATCATGAATCATGAATTATGAATCATGAATTGAATCATGAATCATGAATTGTGAATCATGAATTATGAATCATGAATTAAATCATGAATCATGAATCATGAATCATGAATCATGAATTGAATCATAAATTATGAATAATGAATCATGAATCATGAATCATGAATTGAATCATGAATCATGAATCATAAATCGAATCATGAATCATGAATTGAATCATGAATCATGAATCTTGAATCATGAACCATGAATTGAATCATGAATCATGAATCATGAATCATGAATTGAATCATAAATCATGAATCATGAATCGAATCATGAATCATGAATCGAATCATGAATCATGAATCTTGAATCATGAACCATGAATTGAATCATGAATCATGAATCATGAATCATGAATTGAATCATAAATCATGAATCATGAATCGATTCATAAATCATGATTCATGAATCATGAATTGAATCATGAATCATGAATCATGAATCATGAATTGAATCATGAATCATGAATCGAATCATGAATCATGAATCATTAATTGAATCATGAATCATGAATTGAATCATAAATCATGAATCATGAATCATGAATCATGAATTGAATCATGAATCATGAATCAAATCATGAATCATGAATCATGAATTATGAATCATGAATTGAATCATGAATCATAAATCATGAATCATGAATCATGAATTGAATCATAAATCATGAATCATGAATTGAATCATGAATCATGAATCATGAATCGAATCATGAATTGAATCATGAATCATGAATCATGAATCGAATCATGAATTGAATCATGAATCATTAATCATGAATTGAATCATTAATCATGAATCATGAATCATGAATTGAATCATGAATCATGAATTGAATCTTGAATCATGAATCATGAATCATGAATTAAATCATGAATCATGAATCATGAATCGAATCATGAATCATGAATCGAATCATGAATCATGAATCATGAATCATTAATCATTAATCATGAATTAAATCATGAATCATGAATCATGAATTGAATCATGAATCATGAATCATTAATTGAATCATGAATCATGAATCGAATCATAAGTCATGAATCATGAATCATGAATCATGAATTGAATCATGAATCATGAATCAAATCATGAGTCATGAATCATGAATTATGAATCATGAATTGAATCATGAATCATGAATTATGAATCATGAATCATGAATCATGAATCATGAATCATGAATTGAATCATAAATTATGAATCATGAATCGAATCATGAATCATGAATCATGAATCATGAATTGAATCAAGAATCATGAATTATGCATCATGAATTGAATCATGATTCATGAATCATGAATTGAATCATTAATCTTGAATCATGAATCATGAATCATGAATCATGACTTGAATCATGAATCATGAATCATGAATTGAATCATGAATCATGAATCATGAATCGAATCATGAAACATGAATTGAATCATGAATCATGAATCATGAATTGAGTCATTAATCATGAATCATGAATCATGAATTGAATCATGAATCATGAAGTGAATCTTGAATCATAAATCATGAATCATGAATCATGAATCGAATCATGAATCATGAATTGAATCATGAATTGAATCATAAATCATGAATAGAATTATGAATAATGTATTGAATCATGAATCATGAATCATGAATTGAATCATGAAACATGAATTGAATCATGAATCATGAATCATACATTGAATCATGAATCCTGAATTGAATCATGAATCATGAATCATGAATTGAATCATGAATCATGAATCATGAATCATGAATTGAATCATACATTGAATCATAAATCAAATCATGAATCATGAATCATGAATTGAGTCATGAATCATGAATCATGAATCGCATCATGAATCATGAATTATGAATTGAATCATAAATCATGAATCATGAATCATGAATTATGAATTGAATCATGAATCATGAATCATGAATCATGAATCATGAATTGAGTCATGAATCATGAATCATGAATCGCATCATGAATCATGAATTATGAATTGAATCATAAATCATGAATCATGAATCATGAATTATGAATTGAATCATGAATCATGAATCATGAATCATTAATCATGAATCATGAATCATGAATTGAATCATGAATCATGAATCATGAATTGAATCATGAATCATGAATCATGAATTAAATCATAAATCATGAATCATGAATCATGAATCGAATCATAAATCATGAATCATGAATTGAATCATGAATCATGAATCATGAATCGAATCATGAATCATGAATCATGAATCGAATCATGAATCATGAATTGAATCATGAATCATTAATCATGAATTGAATCATTAATCATGAATCATGAATCATGAATTGAATCATGAATCATGAATTGAATCTTGAATCATGAATCATGAATCATGAATTAAATCATGAATCATGAATCGAATCATGAATCATGAATCGAATCATGAATCATGAATCATGAATCATTAATCATGAATTAAATCATGAATCATGAATCATGAATTGAATCATGAATCATGAATCATTAATTTAATCATGAATCATGAATCATGAATCATGAATTAAATCATGAATCATGAATCATGAATCATGAATCGAATCATGAATCATGAATCATGAATCATGAATCATGAATTGAATCATGAATCATGAATCATGAATCAAATCATTAATCATGAATCATGAATTATGAATTGAATCATAAATCATGAATCATGAATCGAATCATGAATAATGAATCATGAATCATGAATCATGAATTGAATCATGAATCATGAATCAAATCATTAATCATGAATCATGAATCATGAAATGAATCATGAATCATGAATCATGAATCATGAATTGAATCATGAATCATGAATCATGAATTAAATCATGAATCATGAATCATGAAATGAATCATGAATCATGAATCATGAATCATGAATTGAATCATGAATCATGAATCATGAATTAAATCATGAATCATGATTCATAAATCGAATCATGAATCATGAGTTAAATCATGAATCATAAATCATGAATTAAATCATGAATTATGAATCATAAATCGAATCATGAATCATGAATTGAATCAGGATTCGAATCATGAATCATGAATCATTAATTGAATCATGAATCATGAATCTTGAATATTGAATCTTTAATTGAATCTTGAATCATGAAATGAATCATGAATCATGAATTGAATCATGAATCATGAATCTTGAATCATGAATCATGAATTGAATCATAAATCATGAATCATGAATCGAATCATGAATCATGAATCATGAATTGAATCATGAATCATTAATCATGAATCATGAATCATGAATGAATCATGAATTGAATCATGAATCATGAATCATGAATTAAATTATGAATCATGAATCAAATCATTAATCTTGAAACATGAATCATGAATCGAATCATGAATCATGAATCATGAATTAAATCATGAATCATGAATCGAATCATGAAGCATGAATCATTAATCATTAATCATGAATTAAATCATGAATCATGAATCATGAATCATGAATCATTAATTGAATAATGAATCATGAATCGAATCATAAATCATGAATCATGAATCATGAATCATGAATTGAATTATGAATCATGAATCAAATCATGAATCATGAATCATGAATTATGAATCATGAATTGAATCATGAATCATGAATTATGAATCATGAATTATGAATCATGAATTATGAATCATGAATCATGAATCATGAATCATGAATTGAATCATAAATTATGAATAATGAATCATGAATCATGAATCATGAATCATGAATTGAATCATGAATCATGAATCATAAATCAAATCATGAATCATGAATTGAATCATGAATCATGAATCTTGAATCATGAACCATGAATTGAATCATGAATCATGAATCATGAATCATAAATTGAATCATAAATCATGAATCATGAATCGATTCATAAATCATGATTCATGAATCATGAATTGAATCCTGAATCATGAATCATGAATTGAATCATGAATCATGAATCATGAATCGAATCATGAATCATGAATCATGAATTAAATCATGAATCATGAATCATGAATCGAATCATGAATCAGTAATCATGAATCATGAATCATGAATTGAATCCTGAATCATGAATCATGAATCGAATCATGAATCAGTAATCATGAATCATGAATCATGAATTGAATCCTGAATCATGAATCATGAATCATGAATTGAATCATGAATCATGAATCACGAATCGAATCATGAATCATGAATCATGAATTAAATCATGAATCATGAATCATGAATCGAATCATGAATCAGTAATCATGAATCATGAATCATGAATCGAATTATGAATCATGAATCATGAATCATGAATCATGAATCATGAATTAAATCATGAATCATGAATCATGAATCGAATCATGAATCATGAATCGAATCATGAATCATGAATTGAATCATGAATCATTAATCATGAATTAAATCATTAATCATGAATCATGAATCATGGATCGAATTATGAATCATGAATCATGAATCTTGAATCATGAATCATGAATCATGAATTAAATCATGAATCATGAATCATGAATCGAATCATGAATCTTGAATCGAATCATGAATCATGAATCATTAATCATTAATCATGAATTAAATCATGAATCATTAATCATGAATTGAATCATGAATCATGAATCATTAATTGAATCATGAATCATGAATCGAATCATAAATCATGAATCATGAATCATGAATCATGAATTGAATCATGAATCATGAATCAAATCATGAATCATGAATCATGAATTATGAATCATGAATTGAATCATGAATCATGAATTATGAATCATGAATTAAATCATGAATCATGAATCATGAATCATGAATCATGAATTGAATCATAAATTATGAATCATGAATCGAATCATGAATCATGAATCATGAATCATGAATTGAATCAAGAATCATGAATTATGCATCATGAATTGAATCATGATTCATGAATCATGAATTGAATCATGAATCTTGAATCATGAATCATGAATTGAATCATGAATCATGAATTGAATCATGAATCATGAATCATGAATTGAATCATGAATCATGAATCATGAATCGAATCATGAAACATGAATTGAATCATGAATCATGAATCATGAATTGAGTCATTAATCATGATTCATGAATCATGAATTGAATCATGAATCATGAATTGAATCTTGAATCATGAATCATGAATCATGAATCATGAATCGAGTCATGAATCATGAATTGAATCATGAATTGAATCATAAATCATGAATAGAATCATGAATAATGTATTGAATCATGAATCATGAATCATGAATTGAATCATGAATCATGAATTGAATCATGAATCATGAATCATACATTGAATCATGAATCCTGAATTGAATCATGAATCATGAATCATGAATTGAATCATGAATCATGAATCATGAATCATGAATCATGAATCATGAATTGAATCATGAATCATGAATCAAATCATTAATCATGAATCATGAATCATGAATTGAATCATGAATCATGAATCATGAATCATGAATCATGAATAATGAATTGAATCATAAATTATGAATCATGAATCATGAATCATAAATCATGAATCATGAATTGAATCATGAATCATGAATTATGCATCATGAATTGAATCATGATTCATGAATCATGAATTGAATCATGAATCATGAATTAAATCATGAATCATGAATTAAATCATGAATCATGAATCTTGAATCATGAATCATGAATTGAATCATGAATCATGAATTGAATCATGAATCATGAATCTTGAATCATGAATCATGAATTGAATCATGAATCATGAATTGAATCATGAATCATGAATCATGAATTGAATCATAATCATGAATCATGAATCGAATCATAAATCATGATTCATGAATCATGAATCATGAATCGAATCATGAATCATGAATCATAAATTAAATCATGAATCATGAATCATGAATCGAATCATGAATCAGTAATCATGAATCATAAATCGAATCATGAATCATGAATCATGAATCATGAATTATGAATCATGAATCATGAATCATAAATAAATCATAAATCATGAATCATGAATTGAATCATGAATCATGTATCATGAATTGAATCATGAATCATGAATCATGAATCAAATCATGAATCATGAATTATGAATCATGAATTGAATCATAAATCATGAATCATGAATTGAATCATGAATCATGTATCATGAATCAAATCATGAATCATGAATTGAATCATAAATCATGAATTGAATCATGAATCATGAATCATGAATTGAATCTGAATCATGAATCATGAATCATGAATCATGAATTAAATCATGAATCATGAATCATGAATCGAATCATGAATCATGAATCGAATCATGAATCATTAATCATTAATCATTAATCATTAATCATGAATTAAATCATGAATCATGAATCATTAATTGAATCATGAATCATGAATCGAATCATAAATCATGAATCATGATTCATGAATCATGAATCATGAATTGAATCATGAATCATGAATCAAATCATGAATCATGAATCATGAATTATGAATCATAATTTGAGTCATGAATCATGAATTATGAATCATGAATTGAATCATGAATCATGAATCATGAATTGAATCATAAAATATGAATCATGAATTGAATCATGAATCATGAATCATGAATCATGAATTGAATCATGAATCATGAATTATGCATCATGAATTGAATCATGATTCATGAATCATGAATTGAATCATGAATCTTGAATCATGAATCATGAATTGAATCATGAATCATGAATTGAATCATGAATCCTGAATCATGAATTGAATCATGAATCATGAATCATGAATCGAATCATGAAACATGAATTGAATCATGAATCATGAATCATGAATCATGAATTGAATCATGAATCATGAATTGAATCATGAATCTTGAATCATGAATCATAAATTGAACCATAAATCATGAATCATGAATCCAATCATAAATCATGATTCATGAATCATGAATTGAATCATGAATCATGAATCATGAATCAAATCATGAATCATGAATCATGAATCGAATCATGAATCATGAATCATGAATCATGAATTGAATCATGAATCATGAATCATGAATTAAATCATGAATCATGAATCATGAATCGAATCATGAATCATTAATCATGAATCATGAATCATGAATCATGAATCATGAATCAAGAATCATTAATTATGAATTAAATCATGAATCATGAATCATGATTTGAATCATGAATCATGAATCATTAATTGAATCATGAATCATGAGTCGAATCATAAATCATGAATCATGAATCATGAATCATGATTTGAATCATGAATCATGAATCAAATCATGAATCATGAATTATGAATCATGAATTGAATCATGAATCATGAATCATGAATTGAATCATAAATCATGAATCATGAATTGAATCATGAATCATGAATCGAATCATGAATCATGAATTGAATCATGAATCATGAATTGAATCTTGAATCATGAATCATGAATCATGAATTGAATCATGAATCATGAATCATGAATTGAATCATGAATCATGAA
>NW_027446696.1:105000-116663 GCF_038048845.1 Mixophyes fleayi | reverse complement strand
TTCCAACTACTAACCAGGCCCGGCCCTGCTTAGCTTCCAAGAACAGATGAGATTGGGCTTGTTCAGGGTGGTGTGGCTGTATGTATTGGTTTCCTAATGACCTACATCTCTTATACATCTCAAAACCAGCATTGAAGGAAGCCGGAACAAGAGAAAATAAAAAAAAAATTGCCTAAAGCACCTGGTATTCCCAGGTGGTCTCCCATCCAACTACTAACCAGGCCCGGCCCTGCTTAGCTTCCAAGAACAGACGAGATTGGGCTTGTTCAGGGTGGTGTGGCTGTATATATTGGTTTCCTAATGACCTACATCTCTTATACATCTCAAAACCAGCATTGAAGGAAGCCGGAACAAGAGAAAATAAAAAAAAAAATTGCTTACAGCACCTGGTATTCCCAGGTGGTCTCCCATCCAAGTACTAACCAGGCCGGCCCTGCTTAGCTTCCAAGAACAGACGAGATTGGGCTTGTTCAGGGTGGTGTGGCTGTATGTATTGTTTTCCTAATGACCTACATCTCTTATACATCTCAAACCAGCATTGAAGGAAGCCGGAACAAGAGAAAATAAAAAAAAAATTGCCTAAAGCACCTGGTATTCCCAGGTGGTCTCCCATCCAACTACTAACCAGGCCCGGCCCTGCTTAGCTCCAAGAACAGATGAGATTGGGCTTGTTCAAGGTGGTGTGGCTGTATGTGTTGGTTTCCTAATGACCTACATCTCTTATACATCTCAAAACCAGCATTGAAGGAAGCCGGAACAAGAGAAATTAAAAAAAAAAATTGCCTAAAGCACCTGGGATTCCCAGGTGGTCTCCCATCCAACTACTAACCAGGCATGGCCCTGCTTAGCTTTGAAGATCAGACGAGATTGGCTTGTTCAGGTGGTGTGGCTGTAGATATTGATTTCCTAATGACCTACATCTCTTATACATCTCAAAACCAGCATTGAAGGAAGTCGGAACAAGAGAAAATAAAAAAAAGTTGCCTACAGCACCTGGTATTCCCATGTGGTCACCCATCCAACTACTAACCAGGCCTGGCCCTGCTTAGCTGTGAAGATCAGACGAGATTGGGCTTGTTCAGGGTGGTGTGGCTGTAGATATTTATTTCCTAATGACCTACATCTCTTATACATCTCAAAACCAGCATTGAAGGAAGTCGGAACAAGAGAAAATAAAAAAAAATTGCCTACAGCACCTGGTATTCCCAGGTGGTCTCCCATCCAAGTACTAACCAGGCCCAGCCCTGCTTAGCTTCCAAGATCAGACAAGATTGGGCTTGTTCAGGGTGGTGTGGCTGTAGGTATTGTTTTTCTAATGACCTACATCTCTTATACATCTCAAAACCAGCATTGAAGGAAGTCGGAACAAGAGAAAATAAAAAGAAAGGCCTACAGCACCTGGTATTCCCAGGTGGTCTCCCATCAAAGTACTAACCAGGCCCAGCCCTTCTTAGCTTCCAAGATCAGATGAGATTGGGCTTGTTCACGGTGGTGTGGCTGTAGGTATTGGTTTCTTACTGACCTACATCTCTTATACATCTTAAAACCAGCATTGTAGGAAGCCGGAACAAGAGAAAATAAAAAAAAAGGCCTACAGCACCTGGTATTCCGAGGTGGTCTCCATCCGAGTACTAACCAGGCCCGGCCCTGCTTAGCTTCCAAGATCAGACGAGATTGGGCTTGTTCAGGGGGGTGTGGCTATAGCATTGGTTTTGTAAAGACCTACATCTCTTATACATCTCAAAACCAGCATTGAAGGAAGCCGGAACAAGAGAAAATAAAAAAAAAAGGCCCTACAGCACCTGGTATTTATAGGTGGTCTCCCATCCAAGTACTACCAGGCCCAACCCTACTTAGCATCCAAGATCAGATGAGATTGGGCTTGTTCAGGGTGGTGTGGTTATAGTATTGGTTTCCTAATGACCTACATCTCTTATACATCGCAAAACCAGCATTGAAGGAAGCCGGAACAAGAGAAAATAAAAAAGAATTGCCTACAGCACCTGGTATTCCCAGTTGGTCACCCATCCAAGTACTAACCAGGCCCAGCCCTGCTTAGCTTCCTAGATCAAATGAGATTGGGCTTGTTCAGGGTGGTGTGGCTGTAGGTATTGGTTTCCTAAAGACCTACATCTCTTATACATCTCAAATCCAGCTTCGAAGGCAGCCGGAACAAGAGAAAATAAAAAAAAAAATTGCCTAAAGCACCTGGTATTCCCAGGTGGTCTCCCATCCAACTACTAACCAGGCCTGGCCCTGCTTAGCTTTGAAGATCAGACGAGATTGGGGCTTGTTCAGGGGTGGTGTGGCTGTAGGTATTGTTTTTCTAATGACCTACATCTCTTTATACATCTCAAAACCAGCATTGAAGGAAGTCGGAACAAGAGAAAATAAAAAAAGAAAGGCCTACAGCACCTGGTATTCCCAGGTGGTCTCCATCAAAGTACTAACCAGGCCCAGCCCTTCTTAGCTTCCAAGATCAGATGAGATTGGGCTTGTTCACGGGTGGTGTGGCTGTAGGTATTGGTGTTCTTACTGACCTACATCTCTTATACATCTTAAAACCAGCATTGTAGGAAGCCGGAACAAGAGAAAATAAAAAAAAGGCCTACAGCACCTGGTATTCCGAGGTGGTCTCCCATCCGAGTACTAACCAGGCCCGCCCTGCTTAGCTTCCAAGATCAGACGAGATTGGCTTGTCAGGGGGGTGTGGCTATAGCATTGGTTTTGTAAAGACCTACATCTCTTATACATCTCAAAACCAGCATTGAAGGAAGCCGGAACAAGAGAAAATAAAAAAAAAAGGCCTACAGCACCTGGTATTTATAGGTGGTCTCCCATCCAAGTACTAACCAGCCCAACCCTACTTAGCATCCAAGATCAGATGAGATTGGGCTTGTTCAGGGTGGTGTGGTTATAGTATTGGTTTCCTAATGACCTACATCTCTTATACATCGCAAAACCAGCATTGAAGGAAGCCGGAACAAGAGAAAATAAAAAAGAATTGCCTACAGCACCTGGTATTCCCAGTTGGTCACCCATCCAAGTACTAACCAGGCCCAGCCCTGCTTAGCTTCCTAGATCAAATGAGATTGGGCTTGTTCAGGGTGGTGTGGCTGTAGTATTGGTTTCCTAAAGACCTACATCTCTTATACATCTCAAAACCAGCTTCGAAGGCAGCCGGAACAAGAGAAAATAAAAAAAAAATTGCCTAAAGCACCTGGTATTCCCAGGTGGTCTCCCATCCAACTACTAACCAGGCCTGGCCCTGCTTAGCTTTGAAGATCAGACGAGATTGGGCTTGTTCAGGGGTGGTGTGGCTGTAGATATTGATTTCCTAATGACCTACATCTCTTATACATCTCAAAACCAGCATTGAAGGAAGTCGGAACAAGAGAAAATAAAAAAAGAAAGGCTACAGCACCTGGTATTCCCAGGGGTGGTCTCCCATCAAAGTACTAACCAGGCCCAGCCCTTCTTAGCTTCCAAGATCAGATGAGATTGGGCTTGTTCAGGGTGGTGTGGCTGTAGGTATTGGTTTCTTACTGACCTACATCTCTTATACATCTTAAAACCAGCATTGTAGGAAGCCGGAACAAAGAGAAAATAAAAAAAAAGGCCTACAGCACTTGGTATTCCCAGGTGGTCTCCCATCCGAGTACTAACCAGGCCCGGCCCTGCTTAGCTTCCAAGATCAGATGAGATTGGGCTTGTTCAGGGGGGTGTGCTATAGCATTGGTTTCCTAAAGACCTACATCTCTTATACATCTCAAATCCAGCTTCGAAGGAAGCCGGAACAAGAGAAAATAAAAAAATAAGGCCTACAGCACCTGGTATTCATAGGTGGTCTCCCATCCAAGTACTAACCAGGCCCGACCCTACTTAGCATCCAAGATCAGATGAGATTGGGCTTGTTCAGGGTGGTGTGGTTATAGTATTGGTTTCCTAATGACCTACATCTCTTATACATCGCAAAACCAGCATTGAAGGAAGCCGGAACAAGAGAAAATAAAAAAGAATTGCCTACAGCACCTGGTATTCCCAGTTGGTCACCCATCCAAGTACTATCCAGGCCCGGCACTGCTTAGCTTCCAAGATCAGATGAGATTGGGTTTGTTCAGGGTGGTGTGTCTGTAGGTATTGTTTTTCTAATGACCTACATCTCTTATACATCTCAAAACCAGCATTGAAGGAAGCCGGAACAAGAAAAAATAAATAAAAGGCCTTCAGCACCTGTTATTCCCAGGTGGTCTCCCATCCAAGTACTAACCAGGCCCGGCCCTGCTTAGCTTCCAAGATCAGATGAGATTGGGCTTGTTCAGGGTGGTGTGGCAGTAGGTATTGGTTTACTAATGACCTACATCTCTATACATCTCAAAACCAGCATTGAAGGAAGTCGGAACAAGAGAAAATAAAAAAAAATTGCCTACAGCACCTGGTATTCCCAGGTGGTCTCCCATCCAAATACTAACCAGCCTGGCCCTTCTTAGCTTCCAAGATCAAATGAGATTGGGCTTGTTCAGGGTGGTGTGGCTGTAGGTATTGGTTTTCTAAAGACCTACATGTCTTATACATCTCAAAACCAGCTTCGAAGGAAGCCGGAAAAAGAGAAAAATAAAAAAAAAATGCCTACAGCACCTGGTATTCCCAGGTGGTCTCCCATCCAAGTACTAACCAGGCCGGGCCCTGCTTAGCTTCCAAGATCAGACGAGATTGGGCTTGTTCAGGGTGGTGTGGCTGTAGGTATTGGTTTCCTAATGACCTACATCTCTTATACATCTCAAATCCAGCTTCGAAGGAAGCCGGAACAAGAGAAAATAAAAAAAAAAGGCCTACAGCACCTGGTATTCCCAGATGGTATCCCATCCAAGTACTAACCAGGCCTGGCCCTGCTTAGCTTCCAAGATCAGACGAGATTGGGCTTGTTCAGGGTGGTGTGGTTATAGTATTGGTTTCATAATGACCTACATCTCTTATACATCTCAAAACCAGCTTTGCAGGAAGCCGGAACAAGAGAAATAAAAAAACAATCATACAGCATCTGGTATTCCCAGTTGGTCTCCTATCCAAGTACTAACCAGGCCCAGCCCTTCTTAGCTTCCAAGATCAGATGAGATGAGATTGGGCTTGTTCAGGGTGGTGTGGCTGTAGGTATTGGTTTCTTACTGACCTACATCTCTTATACATCTTAAAACCAGCATTGTAGGAAGCCGGAACAAGAGAAAATAAAAAAAAGGCCTACAGCACCTGGTATTCCCAGGTGGTCTCCCATCCGAGTACTAACCAGGCCCGGCCCTGCTTAGCTTCCAAGATCAGATGAGCTTGGGCTTGTTCAGGGGGGGTGTGGCTATAGCATTGGTTTCCTAAAGACCTACATCTCTTATACATCTCAAATCCAGCTTCGAAGGAAGCCGGAACAAGAGAAAATAAAAAAATTAGGCCTACAGCACCTGGTATTCCCAGGTGGTCTCCCATCCAAGTACTAACCAGGCCGGCCCTGCTTAGCTTCCAAGAACAGACGAGATTGGGCTTGTTCAGGGTGGTGTGGCTGTAGGTATTGGTTTCTTACTGACCTACATCTCTTATACATCTTAAAACCAGCATTGTAGGAAGCCGGAACAAGGAGAAAATAAAAAAAAAGGCCTACAGCACCTGGTATTCCCAGGTGGTCTCCCATCCGAGTACTAACCAGGCCCGGCCCTGCTTAGCTTCCAAGATCAGATGAGATTGGGCTTGTTCAGGGGTGTGTGGCTATAGCATTGGTTTCCTAAAGACCTACATCTCTTATACATCTCAAATCCAGCTTCGAAGGAAGCCGGAACAAGAGAAAATAAAAAAATAAGGCCTACAGCACCTGGTATTCCCAGGTGGTCTCCCATCCAAGTACTAACCAGGCCCGGCCCTGCTTAGCTTCCAAGAACAGACGAGATTGGGCTTGTTCAGGGTGGTGTGGCTGTAGGTTTTGCTTTCCTAATGAACTACATCTCTTATACATCTCAAATCCAGCTTCGAAGGAAGCCGGAACAAGAGAAAATAAAAAAAAAAGGCCTACAGCACCTGGTATTCCCAGGTGGTCTCCCATCCAAGTACTAACCAGGCCCGGCCCTGCTTAGCTTCCAAGAACAGACGAGATTGGGCTTGTAGGTGGTGTGGCTGTAGATATTGCTTTCTAATGAACTACATCTCTTATACATCTCAAATCCAGCTTCGAAGGAAGCCGGAACAAGAGAAAATAAAAAAAAAAGGCCTACAGCACCTGGTATTCATAGGTGGTCTCCCATCCAAGTACTAACCAGGCCGACCCTACTTAGCATCCAAGATCAGATGAGATTGGGCTTGTTCAGGGTGGTGTGGTTATAGTATTGGTTTTCTAATGACCTACATCTCTTATACATCTCAAAACCAGCTTTGCAGGAAGCCGGAACAAGAGAAAATAAAAAAAACAATCATACAGCATCTGGTATTCCCAATTGGTCTCCTATCCAAGTACTAACAAGGCCCGGCCCTGCTTAGCTTTCAAGATCAGGCTTATTCAGGGTGGTGTGTCTGTAGGTATTGGCTTCCTAATGACCTACATCTCTTATACATCTCAAAACCAGCATTGAAGGAAGCCGGAACAAGAGAAAATAAAAAAAAATGGCCTACAGCACCTGGTATTCCCAGGTGGTCTCCCATCCAAGTACTAACCAGGCCCGGCCCTGCTTAGCTTCCAAGATCAGATGAGATTGGGCTTGTTCAGGGTGGTGTGACTGTAGGTATTGTTTTGCTAATGACCTACATCTCTTATACATCTCAAAACCAGCATTGAAGGAAGCCGAACAAGAGAAAATAAAAAAAAAAAGGCCTACAGCACCTGGTATTCCCAGGTGGTCTCCCATCCAAGTATTAACCAGCCCAGCCCTTCTTAGCTTCCAAGATCAGATGAGATTGGGCTTGTTCAGGGTGGTGTGGCTGTAGGTATGGTTTCCTACTGACCTACATCTCTTATACATCTGAAACCAGCATTGAAGGAAGCCGGAACAAGAAAAAATAAAATAAAAGGCCTACAGCACCTGGTATTCCCAGGTGGTCTCCCATCCAAGTACTAACCAGACCGGGTCCTGCTTAGCTTCCAAGATCAAATGAGATTGGGCTTGTTCAGGGTGGTGTGGCTGTAGGTATTGGTTTTTTTAAAGACCTACATGTCTTATACATCTCAAAACCAGCTTCGAAGGAAGCCGGAACAAGAGAAAATAAAAAAAAACTGCCTACAGCACCTGGTATTCCCAGGTGGTCTCCCATCCAAGTACTAACCAGGCCGGGCCCTGCTTAGCTTCCAAGATCAGATGAGATTGGGCTTGTTCAGGGTGGTGTGGATGTAGGTATTGGTTTCCTAATGACCTACATCTCTTATACATCTCAAAACCAGCATTGAAGGAAGCCGGAACAAGAAAAAATAAAATAAAAGGCCTTCAGCACCTGTTATTCCCAGGTGGTCTCCCATCCAAGTACTAACCAGGCCCGGCCCTGCTTAGCTTCCAAGATCAGATGAGATTGGGCTTGTTCAGGGTGGTGTGGCAGTAGGTATTGGTTTACTAATGACCTACATCTCTTATACATCTCAAAACCAGCATTGAAGGAAGTCGGAACAAGAGAAAATAAAAAAAATTGCCTACAGCACCTGGTATTCCCAGGTGGTCTCCCATCCAAATACTAACCAGGCCTGGCCCTTCTTAGCTTCCAAGATCAAATGAGATTGGGCTTGTTCAGGGTGGTGTGGCTGTAGGTATTGGTTTTCTAAAGACCTACATGTCTTATACATCTCAAAACCAGCTTCGAAGGAAGCCGGAAAAAGAGAAAATAAAAAAAAAATGCCTACAGCACCTGGTATTCCCAGGTGGTCTCCCATCCAAGTACTAACCAGGCCGGGCCCTGCTTAGCTTCCAAGATCAGACGAGATTGGGCTTGTTCAGGGTGGTGTGGCTGTAGGTATTGGTTTCCTAATGACCTACATCTCTTATACATCTCAAATCCAGCTTCGAAGGAAGCCGGAACAAGAGAAAATAAAAAAAAAAGGCCTACAGCACCTGGTATTCCCAGATGGTATCCCATCCAAGTACTAACCAGGCCTGGCCCTGCTTAGCTTCCAAGATCAGACGAGATTGGGCTTGTTCAGGGTGGTGTGGTTATAGTATTGGTTTCATAATGACCTACATCTCTTATACATCTCAAAACCAGCTTTGCAGGAAGCCGGAACAAGAGAAAATAAAAAAAACAATCATACAGCATCTGGTATTCCCAGTTGGTCTCCTATCCAAGTACTAACCAGGCCCAGCCCTTCTTAGCTTCCAAGATCAGATGAGATGAGATTGGGCTTGTTCAGGGTGGTGTGGCTGTAGGTATTGGTTTCTTACTGACCTACATCTCTTATACATCTTAAAACCAGCATTGTAGGAAGCCGGAACAAGAGAAAATAAAAAAAAAGGCCTACAGCACCTGGTATTCCCAGGTGGTCTCCCATCCGAGTACTAACCAGGCCCGGCCCTGCTTAGCTTCCAAGATCAGATGAGCTTGGGCTTGTTCAGGGGGGTGTGCTATAGCATTGGTTTCCTAAAGACCTACATCTCTTATACATCTCAAATCCAGCTTCGAAGGAAGCCGGAACAAGAGAAAATAAAAAAATTAGGCCTACAGCACCTGGTATTCCCAGGTGGTCTCCCATCCAAGTACTAACCAGGCCCGGCCCTGCTTAGCTTCCAAGAACAGACGAGATTGGGCTTGTTCAGGGTGGTGTGGCTGTAGGTATTGGTTTCTTACTGACCTACATCTCTTATACATCTTAAAACCAGCATTGTAGGAAGCCGGAACAAGAGAAAATAAAAAAAAAGGCCCTACAGCACCTGGTATTCCCAGGTGGTCTCCCATCCGAGTACTAACCAGGCCCGGCCCTGCTTAGCTTCCAAGATCAGATGAGGATTGGGCTTGTTCAGGGGTGTGTGGCTATAGCATTGGTTTCCTAAAGACCTACATCTCTTATACATCTCAAATCCAGCTTCGAAGGAAGCCGGAACAAGAGAAAATAAAAAAATAAGGCCTACAGCACCTGGTATTCCCAGGTGGTCTCCCATCCAAGTACTAACCAGGCCCGGCCCTGCTTAGCTTCCAAGAACAGACGAGATTGGGCTTGTTCAGGGTGGTGTGGCTGTAGGTTTGCTTTCCTAATGAACTACATCTCTTATACATCTCAAATCCAGCTTCGAAGGAAGCCGGAACAAGAGAAAATAAAAAAAAAGGCCTACAGCACCTGGTATTCCCAGGTGGTCTCCCATCCAAGTACTAACCAGGCCCGGCCCTGCTTAGCTCCAAGAACAGACGAGATTGGGCTTGTTCAGGGTGGTGTGGCTGTAGGTATTGCTTTCCTAATGAACTACATCTCTTATACATCTCAAATCCAGCTTCGAAGGAAGCCGGAACAAGAGAAAATAAAAAAAAAAAGGCCTACAGCACCTGGTATTCATAGGTGGTCTCCCATCCAAGTACTAACCAGGCCCGACCCTACTTAGCATCCAAGATCAGATGAGATTGGGCTTGTTCAGGGTGGTGTGTGGTTATAGTATTGGTTTCCTAATGACCTACATCTCTTATTACATCTCAAAACCAGCTTTGCAGGAAGCCGGAACAAGAGAAAATAAAAAAAACAATCATACAGCATCTGGTATTCCCAATTGGTCTCCTACTCCAAGTACTAACCAGGCCCGGCCCTGCTTAGCTTTCAAGATCAGGCTTATTCAGGGTGGTGTGTCTGTAGGTATTGGCTTCCTAATGACCTACATCTCTTATACATCTCAAAACCAGCATTGAAGGAAGCCGGAACAAGAGAAAATAAAAAAAAATGGCCTACAGCACCTGGTATTCCCAGGTGGTCTCCCATCCAAGTACTAACCAGGCCCGGCCCTGCTTAGCTTCCAAGATCAGATGAGATTGGGCTTGTTCAGGGTGGGTGTGACTGTAGGTATTGTTTTGCTAATGACCTACATCTCTTATACATCTCAAAACCAGCATTGAAGGAAGCCGGAACAAGAGAAAATAAAAAAAAAAAGGCCTACAGCACCTGGTATTCCCAGGTGGTCTCCCATCCAAGTATTAACCAGGCCCAGCCCTTCTTAGCTTCCAAGATCAGATGAGATTGGGCTTGTTCAGGGTGGTGTGGCTGTAGGTATGGTTTCCTACTGACCTACATCTCTTATACATCTGAAAACCAGCATTGAAGGAAGCCGGAACAAGAAAAAATAAAATAAAAGGCCTACAGCACCTGGTATTCCCAGTGGTCTCCCATCCAAGTACTAACCCAGACCGGGTCCTGCTTAGCTTCCAAGATCAAATGAGATTGGGCTTGTTCAGGGTGGTGTGGCTGTAGGTATTGGTTTTTTAAAGACCTACATGTCTTATAACATCTCAAAACCAGCTTCGAAGGAAGCCGGAACAAGAGAAAATAAAAAAAAACTGCCTACAGCACCTGGTATTCCCAGGTGGTCTCCCATCCAAGTACTAACCAGGCCGGGCCCTGCTTAGCTTCCAAGATCAGATGAGATTGGGCTTGTTCAGGGTGGTGTGGATGTAGGTATTGGTTTCCTAATGACCTACATCTCTTATACATCTCAAAACCAGCATTGAAGGAAGTCGGAACAAGAGAAAATAAAAAAAATTTGCCTACAGCACCTGGTATTCCCAGTGGTCTCCCATCCAAGTACTAACCAGCCTGGCCCTTCTTAGCTCCAAGATCAGATGAGATTGGGCTTGTTCAGGGTGGTGTGGCTGTAGGTATTGGTTTCCTAAAGACCTACATTTCTTATACATCTCAAAACCAGCTTCGAAGGAAGCCGGAACAAGAGAAAATAAAAAAAAAATTGCCTAAAGCACCTGGTATTCCCAGGTGTTCTCCCATCCAACTACTAACCAGGCCTGCCCCTGCTTAGCTTTGAAGATCAGACGAGATTGGTCTTGTTCAGGGTGGTGTGGCTGTAGATATTGATTTTCTAATGACCTACATCTCTTATACATCTCAAAACCAGCATTGAAGAAAGTTGGAACAAGAGAAAATAAAAAAAAATTGCCTACAGCACCTGGTATTCCCAGGTGGTCTCCATCCAAGTACTAACCAGGCCCAGCCCTGCTTAGCTTCCAAGATCAGACAAGATTGGGCTTGTTCAGGGTGGTGTGCTGTAGGTATTGTTTTTCTAATGACCTACATCTCTTATACATCTCAAAACCAGCATTGAAGGAAGTCGGAACAAGAGAAAAATAAAAAAGAAAGGCCTACAGCATCTGGTATTCCCAGGTGGTCTCACATCAAAGTACTAACCAGGCCCAGCCCTTCTTAGCTTCCAAGATCAGATGAGATTGGGGCTTGTTCAGGGTGGTGTGGCTGTAGGTATTGGTTTCTTACTGACCTACATCTCTTATACATCTTAAAACCAGCATTGTAGGAAGCCGGAACAAGAGAAAATAAAAAAAAAATTGCCTAAAGCACCTGGTATTCCCAGGTGGTCTCCCATCCAACTACTAACCAGGCCTGGCCCTGCTTAGCTTTGAAGATCAGACGAGATTGGGCTTGTTCAGGGTGGTGTGGCTGTAGATATTGATTTCCTAATGACCTACATCTCTTATACATCTCAAAACCAGCA
>NW_027446696.1:82500-97500 GCF_038048845.1 Mixophyes fleayi | reverse complement strand
AGAAAATAAAAAAAAAGGCCTACAGCACCTGGTATTACCAGGTGGTCTCCCATCCGAGTACTAACCAGGCCCGGCCCTGCTTAGCTTCCAAGATCAGATGAGATTGGGCTTATTCAGGGGGCTGTGGCTATAGCATTGGTTTCCTAAAGACCTACATCTCTTATACATCTCAAATCCAGCTTCGAAGGAAGCCGGACAAGAGAAAATAAAAAATTAAGGCCTACAGCACCTAGTATTCCCAGGTGGTCTCCCATCTGAGTACTAACCAGGCCCAGCCCTGCTTAGCTTCCAAGATCAGACGAGATTGGGCTTGTTCAGGGTGGTGTGGCTGTATGTATTGGATTCCTAATGACCTACATCTCTTATACATCTCAAAACCAGCATTGAAGGAAGCCGGAACAAGAGAAAATAAAAAAAAATGGCCTAAAGCACCTGGTATTCCCAGGTGGTCTCCCATCCAAGTACTAACCAGGCCAGGTCCTGCTTTGCTTCCAAGATCAAATGAGATTGGGCTTGTTCAGGGTGGTGTGGCTCTAGGTATTGGTTTTCTAAAGACCTACATGTCTTATACATCTCAAAACCAGCTTCGAAGGAAGCCGGAACAAGAGAAAATAAAAAAAAACTGCCTACAGCACCTGGTATTCCCAGGTGGTCTCCCATCCAAGCACTAACCAGGCCGGGCCCTGCTTAGCTTCCAAGATCAGACGAGATTGGGCTTGTTCAGGGTGGTGTGGCTGTAGGTATTGGTTTCCTAATGACCTACATCTCTTATACATCTCAAATCCAGCTTCGAAGGAAGCCGGAACAAGAGAAAAAAAAAAAAAAAGGCCTACAGCACCTGGTATTCCCAGATGGTCTCCCATCCAAGTACTAACCAGGCCTGGCTCTGCTTAGCTTCCAAGATCAGACGAGATTGGGCTTGTTCAGGGTTGTGTGGCTGTATGTACTGATTTCCTATTGACCTACATCACTTATACATCTCAAAACCAGCATTGAAGGAAGCCGGAACAAGAGAAAATAAAAAAAAAAGGCCTACAGCACCTGGTATTCATATGTGGTCTCCCATCCAAGTACTAACCAGGCCCGGTCCTGCTTAGCTTCCAAGATCAGATGAGATTGGGCTTGTTCAGGGTGGTGTGGCTGTAGGTATTGGTTTTCTACTGACCTACATGTCTTATACATCTCAAAACCAGCTTCGAAGGAAGCCGGAACAAGAGAAAATAAAAAAAACTGCCTACAGCACCTGGTATTCCCAGGTGGTCTACCATCCAAGTACTAACCAGACCCGGCCCTGCTTAGCTTTCAAGATCAGATGAGATTGGGCTTATTCAGGGGGGTGTGGCTATAGCATTGGTTTCCTAAAGACCTACATCTCTTATACATCTCAAATCCAGCTTCGAAGGAAGCCGGACAAGAGAAAATAAAAAATTAAGGCCTACAGCACCTAGTATTCCTAGGTGGTCTCCCATCCAAGTACTAACCAGGCCCAGCCCTGCTTAGCTTCCAAAATCAGACGAGATTGGGCTTGTTCAGGGTGGTGTGGCTGTATGTATTGGATTCCTAATGACCTACATCTCTTATACATCTCAAAACCAGCATTGAAGGAAGCCGGAACAAGAGAAGATAAAAAAAAATGGCCTACAGCACCTGGTATTCCCAGGTGGTCTCCCATCCAAGTACTAACCAGGCCCGGTTCTGCTTAGCTTCCAAGATCAAATGAGATTGGGCTTGTTCAGGGTGGTGTGACTGTAGGTATTGTTTTTCTAATGACCTACATCTCTTATACATCTCAAAACCAGCTTCGAAGGAAGCCGGAACAAGAGAAAATAAAAAAAAAATTGCCTAAAGCACCTGGTATTCCCAGGTGGTCTCCCATCCAACTACTAACCAGGCCTGGCCCTGCTTAGCTTTGAAGATCAGACGAGATTGGGCTTGTTCAGGGTGGTGTGGATGTAGATATTGAGATCCTAATGACCTACATCTCTTATACATCTCAAAACCAGCATTGAAGGAAGTCGGAACAAGAGAAAATAAAAAAAAATTGCCTACAGCACCTGGTATTCCCAGGTGGTCTCCCATCCAAGTACTAACCAGGCCCAGCCCTGCTTAGCTTCCAAGAGCAGGCTTGTTCAGGGTGGTGTGGCTGTAGGTATTGTTTTTCTAATGACCTACATCTCTTATACATCTCAAAACCAGCATTGAAGGAAGTCGGAACAAGAGAAAATAAAAAAGAAAGGCCTACAGCATCTGGTATTCCCAGGTGGCCTCCCATCAAAGTACTAACCAGGCCCAGCCCTTCTTAGCTTCCAAGATCAGATGAGATTGGGCTTGTTCAGGGTGGTGTGGCTGTAGGTATTGGTTTCTTACTGACCTACATCTCTTATACATCTCAAATCCAGCTTCGAAGGAAGCCGGACAAGAGAAAATAAAAAATTAAGGCCTACAGCACCTAGTATTCCTAGGTGGTCTCCCATCCAAGTACTAACCAGGCCCAGCCCTGCTTAGCTTCCAAAATCAGACGAGATTGGGCTTGTTCAGGGTGGTGTGGCTGTATGTATTGGATTCCTAATGACCTACATCTCTTATACATCTCAAAACCAGCATTGAAGGAAGCCGGAACAAGAGAAGATAAAAAAAAATGGCCTACAGCACCTGGTATTCCCAGGTGGTCTCCCATCCAAGTACTAACCAGGCCCGGTTCTGCTTAGCTTCCAAGATCAAATGAGATTGGGCTTGTTCAGGGTGGTGTGACTGTAGGTATTGTTTTTCTAATGACCTACATCTCTTATACATCTCAAAACCAGCTTCGAAGGAAGCCGGAACAAGAGAAAATAAAAAAAAAATTGCCTAAAGCACCTGGTATTCCCAGGTGGTCTCCCATCCAACTACTAACCAGGCCTGGCCCTGCTTAGCTTTGAAGATCAGACGAGATTGGGCTTGTTCAGGGTGGTGTGGATGTAGATATTGAGATCCTAATGACCTACATCTCTTATACATCTCAAAACCAGCATTGAAGGAAGTCGGAACAAGAGAAAATAAAAAAAAATTGCCTACAGCACCTGGTATTCCCAGGTGGTCTCCCATCCAAGTACTAACCAGGCCCAGCCCTGCTTAGCTTCCAAGAGCAGGCTTGTTCAGGGTGGTGTGGCTGTAGGTATTGTTTTTCTAATGACCTACATCTCTTATACATCTCAAAACCAGCATTGAAGGAAGTCGGAACAAGAGAAAATAAAAAAGAAAGGCCTACAGCATCTGGTATTCCCAGGTGGCCTCCCATCAAAGTACTAACCAGGCCCAGCCCTTCTTAGCTTCCAAGATCAGATGAGATTGGGCTTGTTCAGGGTGGTGTGGCTGTAGGTATTGGTTTCTTACTGACCTACATCTCTTATACATCTTAAAACCAGCATTGTAGGAAGCCGGAACAAGAGAAAATAAAAAAAAAGGCCTACAGCACCTGGTATTCCCAGGTGGTCTCCCATCCGAGTACTAACCAGGCCCGGCCCTGCTTAGCTTCCAAGATCAGATGAGATTGGGCTTGTTCAGGGTGGTGTGGCTGTATGTATTGGATTCCTAATGACCTACATCTCTTATACATCTCAAAACCAGCATTGAAGGAAGCCGGAACAAGAGAAAATAAAAAAAAATGGCCTAAAGCACCTGGTATTCCCAGGTGGTCTCCCATCCAAGTACTAACCAGGCCAGGTCCTGCTTTGCTTCGAAGATCAAATGAGATTGGGCTTGTTCAGGGTGGTGTGGCTCTAGGCATTGGTTTTCTAAAGACCTACATGTCTTATACATCTCAAAACCAGCTTCGAAGGAAGCCGGAACAAGAGAAAATAAAAAAAAACTGCCTACAGCACCTGGTATTCCCAGGTGGTCTCCCATCCAAGTACTAACCAGGCCGGGCCCTGCTTAGCTTCCAAGATCAGACGAGATTGGGCTTGTTCAGGGTGGTGTGGCTGTAGGTATTGGTTTCCTAATGACCTACATCTCTTATACATCTCAAATCCAGCTTCGAAGGAAGCCGGAACAAGAGAAAAAAAAAAAAAAAGGCCTACAGCACCTAGTATTCCCAGATGGTCTCCCATCCAAGTACTAACCAGGCCTGGCCCTGCTTAGCTTCCAAGATCAGACGAGATTGGGCTTGTTCAGGGTTGTGTGGCTGTATGTACTGTTTTCCTATTGACCTACATGTCTTATACATCTCAAAACCAGCATTGAAGGAAGCCGGAACAAGAGAAAATAAAAAAAAAAAGGCCTACAGCACCTGGTATTCATATGTGGTCTCCCATCCAAGTACTAACCAGGCCCGGTCCTGCTTAGCTTCCAAGATCAGATGAGATTGGGCTTGTTCAGGGTGGTGTGGCTGTAGGTATTGGTTTTCTAATGACCTACATGTCTTATACATCTCAAAACCAGCTTCGAAGGAAGCCGGAACAAGAGAAAATAAAAAAAACTGCCTACAGCACCTGGTATTCCCAGGTGGTCTACCATCCAAGTACTAACCAGGCCCGGCCCTGCTTAGCTTCCAAGATCAGATGAGATTGGGCTTGTTCAGGGTGGTGTGGCTGTAGGTGTTCGTTTGCTCATGACCTACATCTCTTATACATCTCAAAACCAGCTTCGAAGGAAGCCGGAACAAGAGAAAATAAAAAAAACTGCCTACAGCACCTGGTATTCCCAGGTGGTCTCCCATCCGAGTACTAACCAGGCCCGGCCCTGCTTAGCTTTCAAGATCAGATGAGATTGGGCTTATTCAGGGGGGTGTGGCTATAGCATTGGTTTCCTAAAGACCTACATCTCTTATACATCTCAAATCCAGCTTCGAAGGAAGCCGGACAAGAGAAAATAAAAAATTAAGGCCTACAGCACCTAGTATTCCCAGGTGGTCTCCCATCCAAGTACTAACCAGGCCCGGCCCTGCTTAGTTTCCAAGATCAGACGAGATTGGGCTTGTTCAGGGTGGTGTGGCTGTATGTATTGGATTCCTAATGACCTACATCTCTTATACATCTCAAAACCAGCATTGAAGGAAGCCGGAACAAGAGAAAATAAAAAAAAATGGCCTACAGCACCTGGTATTCCCAGGTGGTCTCCCATCCAAGTACTAACCAGGCCCGGTCCTGCTTAGCTTCCAAGATCAAATGAGATTGGGCTTGTTCAGGGTGGTGTGACTGTAGGTATTGTTTTTCTAATGACCTACATCTCTTATACATCTCAAAACCAGCATTGAAGGAAGACGGAACAAGAGAAAATAAAAAAAAAAAGGCCTACAGCACCTGGTATTCCCAGGTGGTCTCCCATCCAAGTATTAACCAGGCCTAACCCTTCTTAGCTTCCAAGATCAGATGAGATTGGGCTTGTTCAGGGTGGTGTGGCTGTAGGTATGGTTTCCTACTGACCTACATCTCTTATACATCTGAAAACCAGCATTGAAGGAAGCCGGAACAAGAAAAAATAAAAAAAAATTGCCTACAGCACCTGGTATTCCCAGGTGGTCTCCCATCCAAGTACTAACCAGGCCTGGCCCTTCTTAGCTTCCAAGATCAGATGAGATTGGGCTTGTTCAGGGTGGTGTGGCTGTAGGTATTGGTTTTCTAAAGACCTACATCTCTTATACATCTCAAAACCAGCTTCGAAGGAAGCCGGAACAAGAGAAAATAAAAAAAAATTTGCCTAAAGCACCTGGTATTCCCAGGTGGTCTCCCATCCAACTACTAACCAGGCCTGGCCCTGCTTAGCTTTGAAGATCAGACGAGATTGGGCTTGTTCAGGGTGGTGTGGATGTAGATATTGATATCCTAATGACCTACATCTCTTATACATCTCAAAACCAGCATTGAAGGAAGTCGGAACAAGAGAAAATAAAAAAAAATTGCCTACAGCACCTGGTATTCCCAGGTGGTCTCCCATCCAAGTACTAACCAGGCCCAGCCCTGCTTAGCTTCCAAGATCAGGCTTGTTCAGGGTGGTGTGGCTGTAGGTATTGTTTTTCTAATGACCTACATCTCTTATACATCTCAAAACCAGCATTGAAGGAAGTCGGAACAAGAGAAAATAAAAAAGAAAGGCCTACAGCATCTGGTATTCCCAGGTGGCCTCCCATCAAAGTACTAACCAGGCCCAGCCCTTCTTAGCTTCCAAGATCAGATGAGATTGGGCTTGTTCAGTGTGGTGTGGCTGTAGGTATTGGTTTCTTACTGACCTACATCTCTTATACATCTTAAAACCAGCATTGTAGGAAGCCGGAACAAGAGAAAATAAAAAAAAAGGCCTACAGCACCTGGTATTCCCAGGTGGTCTCCCATCCGAGTACTAACCAGGCCCGGCCCTGCTTAGCTTCCAAGATCAGATGAGATTGGGCTTGTTCAAGGTGGTGTGGCTGTATGTATTGGATTCCTAATGACCTACATCTCTTATACATCTCAAAACCAGCTTCGAAGGAAGCCGGAACAAGAGAAAATAAAAAAAAATGGCCTAAAGCACCTGGTATTCCCAGGTGGTCTCCCATCCAAGTACTAACCAGGCCAGGTCCTGCTTTGCTTCCAAGATCAAATGAGATTGGGCTTGTTCAGGGTGGTGTGGCTCTAGGTATTGGTTTTCTAAAGACCTACATGTCTTATACATCTCAAAACCAGCTTCGAAGGAAGCCGGAACAAGAGAAAATAAAAAAAAACTGCCTACAGCACCTGGTATTCCCAGGTGGTCTCCCATCCAAGTACTAACCAGGCCAGGCCCTGCTTAGCTTCCAAGATCAGACGAGATTAGGCTTGTTCAGGGTGGTGTGGCTGTAGGTATTGGTTTCCTAATGACCTACATCTCTTATACATCTCAAATCCAGCTTCGAAGGAAGCCGGAACAAGAGAAAAAAAAAAAAAAGGACTACAGCACCTGGTATTCCCAGATGGTCTCCCATCCAAGTACTAACCAGGCCTGGCCCTGCTTAGCTTCCAAGATCAGACGAGATTGGGCTTGTTCAGGGTTGTGTGGCTGTATGTACTGTTTTCCTATTGACCTACATCTCTTATACATCTCAAAACCAGCATTGAAGGAAGCCGGAACAAGAGAAAATAAAAAAAAAAGGCCTACAGCACCTGGTATTCATATGTGGTCTCCCATCCAAGTACTAACCAGGCCCGGTTCTGCTTAGCTTCCAAGATCAGATGAGATTGGGCTTGTTCAGGGTGGTGTGGCTGTAGGTATTGGTTTTCTAATGACCTACATGTCTTATACATCTCAAAACCAGCTTCGAAGGAAGCCGGAACAAGAGAAAATAAAAAAAACTGCCTACAGCACCTGGTATTCCCAGGTGGTCTACCATCCAAGTACTAACCAGGCCCGGCCCTGCTTAGCTTCCAAGATCAGATGAGATTGGGCTTGTTCAGGGTGGTGTGGCTGTAGGTGTTGATTTCCTCATGACCTACATCTCTTATACATCTCAAAACCAGCTTCGAAGGAAGCCGGAACAAGAGAAAATAAAAAAAACTGCCTACAGCACCTGGTATTTCCAGGTGGTCTCCCATCCGAGTACTAACCAGGCCCGGCCCTGCTTAGCTTTCAAGATCAGATGAGATTGGGCTTATTCAGGGGGGTGTGGCTATAGCATTGGTTTCCTAAAGACCTACATCTCTTATACATCTCAAATCCAGCTTCGAAGGAAGCCGGACAAGAGAAAATAAAAAATTAAGGCCTACAGCACCTAGTATTCCCAGGTGGTCTCCCATCCAAGTACTAACCAGGCCCGGCCCTGCTTAGCTTCCAAGATCAGACGAGATTGGGCTTGTTCAGGGTGGTGTGGTTGTATGTATTGGATTCCTAATGACCTACATCTCTTATACATCTCAAAACCAGCATTGAAGGAAGCCGGAACAAGAGAAAATAAAAAAAAATGGCCTAAAGCACCTGGTATTCCCAGGTGGTCTCCCATCCAAGTACTAACCAGGCCAGGTCCTGCTTTGCTTCCAAGATCAAATGAGATTGGGCTTGTTCAGGGTGGTGTGGCTCTAGGTATTGGTTTTCTAAAGACCTACATGTCTTATACATCTCAAAACCAGCTTCGAAGGAAGCCGGAACAAGAGAAAATAAAAAAAAACTTCCTACAGCACCTGGTATTCCCAGGTGGTCTCCCATCCAAGTACTAACCAGGCCAGGTCCTGCTTAGCTTCCAAGATCAGACGAGATTGGGCTTGTTCAGGGTGGTGTGGCTGTAGGTATTGGTTTCCTAATGACCTACATCTCTTATACATCTCAAATCCAGCTTCGAAGGAAGCCGGAACAAGAGAAAAAAAAAAAAAAAAGGCCTACAGCACCTGGTATTCCCAGATGGTCTCCCATCCAAGTACTAACCAGGCCTGGCCCTGCTTAGCTTCCAAGATCAGACGAGATTGGGCTTGTTCAGGGTTGTGTGGCTGTATGTACTGTTTTCCTAATGACCTACATCTCTTATACATCTCAAAACCAGCATTGAAGGAAGCCGGAACAAGAGAAAATAAAAAAAAATCGCCTACAGCACCTGGTATTCCCAGGTGGTCTCCCATCCAAGTATTAACCAGGCCAGACCTTACTTAGCATCCAAGATCAGATGAGATTGGGCTTGTTCAGGGTGGTGTGGTTATAGTATTGGTTTCCTAATGACCTACATCTCTTATACATCTGAAAACCAGCTTTGCAGGAAGCCGGAACAAGAGAAAATAAAAAAAACAATCATACAGCATCTGGTATTTCCAGTTGGTCTCCTATCCAAGTACTAACCAGGCCCAGCCTTGCTTAGCTTTCAAGATCAGATGAGATTAGGCTTATTCAGGGTGGTGTGTCTGTAGGTATTGGCTTCCTAATGAGCTACATCTCTTATACATCTAAAAACCAGCATTGAAGGAAGCCGGAACAAGAGAAAATAAAAAAAAATGGCCTACAGCACCTGGTATTCCCAGGTGGTCTCCCATCCAAGTACTAACCAGGCCCGGTCCTGCTAAGCTTCCAAGATCAGATGAGATTGGGCTTGTTCAGGGTGGTGTGGCTGTAGGTATTGGTTTTCTAATGACCTACATAACTTATACATCTCAAAACCAGCATTGAAGGAAGAGGGAACAAGAGAAAATAAAAAAAAAATGCCTACAACACCTGGTATTCCCAGGTGGTCTCCCATCCAAGTATTAACCAGGCCTAGCCCTTCTTAGCTTCCAAGATCAGATGAGATTCGGCTTGTTCAGGGTGGTGTGGCTGTAAGTATGGTTTCCCACTGACCTACATCTCTTATACATCTGAAAACCAGCATTGAAGGAAGCCGGAACAAGAAAAAATAAAATAAAAAGCGTACAGCACCTGGTATTCCCAGGTGGTCTCCCATCCAAGTACTAACCAGGCCCGGCCCTGCTTAGCTTCCAAGATCAGAGGAGATTGGGCTTGTTCAGGGTGGTGTGGCTGTAGGTATTGGTTTCCTAATGACCTACATCTCTTATACATCTCAAAACCAGCATTGAAGGAAGCCGGAACAAGAGAAAATAAAAAAAAATTGCCTACAGCACCTGGTATTCCCAGGTGGTCTCCCATCCAAGTACTAACCAGGCCTGGTCCTGCTTAGCTTCCAAGATCAAATGAGATTGGGCTTGTTCAGGGTGGTGTGGCTGTAGGTATTGGGTTTCTAAAGACCTACATCTCTTATACATCTCAAAACCAGCTTCGAAGGAAGCCGGAACAAGAGAAAATAAAAAAAAATTGCCTAAAGCACCTGGTATTCCCAGGTGGTCTCCCATCCAACTTACTAACCAGGCCTGGCTCTGCTTAGCTTTCAAGATCAAATGAGATTGGGCTTGTTCAGGGTGGTGTGGCTGTAGGTATTGGGTTTCTAATGACCTACATCTCTTATACATCTCAAAACCAGCATTGAAGGAAGTCGGAACAAGAGAAAATAAAAAAAAATTGCCTACAGCACCTGGTATTCCCAGGTGGTCTCCCATCCAAGTACTAACCAGGCCCAGCCCTGCTTAGCTTCCAAGATCAGATGAGATTGGGCTTGTTCAGGGTGGTGTGGCTGTAGGTATTGTTTTTCTAATGACCTACATCTCTTATACATCTCAAAACCAGCATTGAAGGAAGTCGGAACAAGAGAAAATAAAAAAGAAAGGCCTACAGCATCTGGTATTCCCAGGTGGTCTCCCATCAAAGTACTAACCAGGCCCAGCCCTTCTTAGCTTCCAAGATCAAATGAGATTTGGCTTGTTCAGGGTGGTGTGGCTGTAGGTATGGTTTCCTACTGACCTACATCTCTTATACATCTGAAAACCAGCATTGAAGGAAGCCGGAACAAGAAAAAATAAAATAAAAGGCCTACAGCACCTGGTATTCCCTGGTGGTCTCCCATCCAAGTACTAACCAGGCCCGGCCCTGCTTAGTTTCCAAGATCAGATGAGATTGGGCTTGTTCAGGGTGGTGTGGCTGTAGGTATTGGTTTCCTAATGACCTACATCTCTTATACATCTCAAAACCAGCATTGAAGGTGGCCGGAACAAGAGAAAATAAAAAAAAATGGCCTACAGCACCTGGTATTCCCAGGTGGTCTCCCATCCAAGTACTAACCAGGCCCGGTCCTGCTTAGCTTCCAAGATCAGATGAGATTGGGCTTGTTCAGGGGGGTGTGGCTATAGCATTGGTTTCCTAAAGACCTACATCTCTTATACATCTCAAATCCAGCTTCGAAGGAAGCCGGAACAAGAGAAAATAAAAAAATACGGCCTACAGCACCTGGTATTCCCAGGTGGTCTCCCATCCAAGTACTAACCAGGCCCGGTCCTGCTTAGCTTCAAAGATCAAATGAGATTGGGCTTGTTCAGGGTGGTGTGGCTGTAGGTATTGGTTTTCTAAAGACCTACATGTCTTATACATCTCAAAACCAGCTTCGAAGGAAGCCGGAACAAGAGAAAATAAAAAAAAACTGCCTACAGCACCTGGTATTCCCAGGTGGTCTCCCATCCAAATACTAACCAGGCCAGGCCCTGCTTAGCTTCCAAGATCAGACGAGATTGGGCTTGTTCAGGGTGGTGTGGCTGTAGGTATTGGTTTCCTAATGACCTACATCTCTTATACATCTCAAATCCAGCTTCGAAGGAAGTCAGAACAAGAGAAAATAAAAAAAAAAGGCCTACAGCACCTGGTATTCCCAGATGGTCTCCCATCCAAGTACTAACCATGCCTGGCCCTGCTTAGCTTCCAAGATCAGACAAGATTGGGCTTGTTCAGGGTGGTGTGGCTGTATGTATTGTTTTCCTAATGACCTACATCTCTTATACATCTCAAAACCAGCATTGAAGGAAGCCGGAACAAGAGAAAATAAAAAAAAAATGCCTACAGCACCTGGTATTCATAGGTGGTCTCCCATCCAAGTACTAACCAGGCCAGACCCTACTTAGCATCCAAGATCAGATGAGATTGGGCTTGTTCAGGGTGGTGTGGTTATAGTATTGGTTTCCTAATGACCTACCTCTCTTATACATCTGAAAACCAGCTTTGCAGGAAGCCGGAACAAGAGAAAATAAAAAAAACAATCATACAGCATCTGGTATTCCCAGTTGGTCTCCTATCCAAGTACTAACCAGGCCCGGCCCTGCTTAGCTTTCAAGATCAGATGAGATTAGGCTTATTCAGGGTGGTGTGGCTGTAGGTATTGGTTTTCTAATGACCTACATGTCTTATACATCTCAAAACCAGCATTGAAGGAAGAGGGAACAAGAGAAAATAAAAAAAAAAGGCCTACAACACCTGGTATTCCCAGGTGGTCTCCCATCCAAGTATTAACCAGGCCCAGCCCTTCTTAGCTTCCAAGATCAGATGAGATTGGGCTTGTTCAGGGTGGTGTGGCTGTAGGTATGGTTTCCTACTGACCTACATCTCTTATACATCTGAAAACCAGCATTGAAGGAAGCCGGAACAAGAAAAAATAAAATAAAAGGCCTACAGCACCTGGTATTCCCAGGTGGTCTCCCATCCAAGTACTAACCAGGCCCGGCCCTGCTTAGCTTCCAAGATCAGAGGAGATTGGGCTTGTTCAGGGTGGTGTGGCTGTAGGTATTGGTTTCCTAATGACCTACATCTCTTATACATCTCAAAACCAGCATTGAAGGAAGCCGGAACAAGAGAAAATAAAAAAAAATGGCCTACAGCACCTGGTATTCCCACTTGGTCTCCCATCCAAGTACTAACCAGGCCTGGTCCTGCTTAGCTTCCAAGATCAAATGAGATTGGGCTTGTTCAGGGTGGTGTGGCTGTAGGTATTGGTTTTCTAAAGACCTACATGTCTTATACATCTCAAAACCAGCTTCGAAGGAAGCCGGAACAAGAGAAAATAAAAAAAAACTGCCTACAGTACCTGGTACTCCCAGGTGGTCTCCCATCCAAGTACTAACCAGGCCCGGCCCTTCTTAGCTTCCAAGATCAGATGAGATTGGGCTTGTTCAGGGTGGTGTGGCTGTAGGTATTGGTTTCCTAAAGACCTACATCTCTTATACACCTCAAAACCAGCTTCGAAGGAAGCCGGAACAAGAGAAAATAAAAAAGAAATTGCCTAAAGCACCTGCTATTCCGAGGTGGTCTCCCATCCAACTACTAAGCAGGCTTGGCCCTGCTTAGCTTTGAAGATCAGACAAGATTGGGCTTGTTCAGGGTGGTGTGGCTGTAGGTATTGTTTTTCTAATGACCTACATCTCTTATACATCTCAAAACCAGCATTGAAGAAAGTCGGAACAAGAGAAAATAAAAAAGAAAGGCCTACAACATCTGGTATTCCCAGGTGGCCTCCCATCAAAGTACTAACCAGGCCCAGCCCTTCTTAGCTTCCAAGATCAGATGAGATTGGGCTTGTTCAGAGGGTGTGGCCATAGGTATTGGTTTCATACTGACCTACATCTCTTATACATCTTAAAACCAGCACTGTAGGAAGCCGGAACAAGAGAAAATAAAAAAAATTGCCTAAAGCACCTGGTATTCCCAGGTGGTCTCCCATCCGAGTACTAACCAGGCCCGGCCCTGCTTAGCTTCCAAGATCAGATGAGATTAGGCTTATTCAGGGGGGTGTGGCTATAGCATTGGTTTCCTAAAGACCTACATCTCTTATACATTTCAAATCCAGCTTCGAAGGAAGCCGGAACAAGAGAAAATAAAAAAATAAGGCCTACAGCACCAGGTATTCCCAGGTGGTCTCCCATCCAAGTACTAACCAGGCCCGGCCCTGCTTAGCTTCCAAGATCAGACGAGATTGGGCTTGTTCAGGGTGGTGTGGCTGTATGTATTGGATTCCTAATGACCTACATCTCTTATACATCTCAAAACCAGCATTGAAGGAAGCCGGAACAAGAGAAAATAAAAAAAAATGGCCTACAGCACCTGGTATTCCCAGGTGGTCTCCCATCCAAGTACTAACCATGCCCGGTCCTGCTTAGCTTCCAAGATCAAATGAGATTGGGCTTGTTCAGGGTTGTGTGGCTGTAGGTATTGGTTTTCTAAAGACCTACATGTCTTATACATCTCAAAACCAGCTTCGAAGGAAGCCGGAACAAGAGAAAATAAAAAAAAACTTCCTACAGCACCTGGTATTCCCAGGTGGTCTCCCATCCAAGTACTAACCAGGCCGGGCCCTGCTTAGCTTCCAAGATCAGACGAGATTGGGCTTGTTCAGGGTGGTGTGGCTGTAGATATTGATTTCCTAATAAACTACATCTCTTATACATCTCAAAACCAGCATTGAAGGAAGTCGGAACAAGAGAAAATAAAAAAAAATTGCCTACAGCACCTGGTATTCCCAGGTGGTCTCCCATCCAAGTACTAACCAGGCCCAGCCCTGCTTAGCTTCCAAGATCAGACGAGATTGGGCTTGTTCAGGGTGGTGTTGCTGTAGGTATTGTTTTTCTAATGACCTACATCTCTTATACATCTCAAAACCAGCATTGAAGGAAGTCGGAACAAGAGAAAATAAAAAAGAAAGGCCTACAGCATCTGGTATTCCCAGGTGGTCTCCCATCAAAGTACTAACCAGGCCCAGCCCTTCTTAGCTTCCAAGATCAGATGAGATTGGGCTTGTTCAGGGTGGTGTGGCTGTAGGTATTGGTTTCTTACTGACCTACATGTCTTATACATCTCAAAACCAGCTTCGAAGGAAGCCGGAACAAGAGAAAATAAAAAAAAACTGCCTACAGTACCTGGTACTCCCAGGTGGTCTCCCATCCAAGTACTAACCAGGCCCGGCCCTTCTTAGCTTCCAAGATCAGATGAGATTGGGCTTGTTCAGGGTGGTGTGGCTGTAGGTATTGGTTTCCTAAAGACCTACATCTCTTATACACCTCAAAACCAGCTTCGAAGGAAGCCGGAACAAGAGAAAATAAAAAAGAAATTGCCTAAAGCACCTGCTATTCCGAGGTGGTCTCCCATCCAACTACTAAGCAGGCTTGGCCCTGCTTAGCTTTGAAGATCAGACAAGATTGGGCTTGTTCAGGGTGGTGTGGCTGTAGGTATTGTTTTTCTAATGACCTACATCTCTTATACATCTCAAAACCAGCATTGAAGAAAGTCGGAACAAGAGAAAATAAAAAAGAAAGGCCTACAACATCTGGTATTCCCAGGTGGCCTCCCATCAAAGTACTAACCAGGCCCAGCCCTTCTTAGCTTCCAAGATCAGATGAGATTGGGCTTGTTCAGAGGGTGTGGCCATAGGTATTGGTTTCATACTGACCTACATCTCTTATACATCTTAAAACCAGCACTGTAGGAAGCCGGAACAAGAGAAAATAAAAAAAATTGCCTAAAGCACCTGGTATTCCCAGGTGGTCTCCCATCCAAGTACTAACCAGGCCCGGCCCTGCTTAGCTTCCAAGATCAGATGAGATTAGGCTTATTCAGGGGGGTGTGGCTATAGCATTGGTTTCCTAAAGACCTACATCTCTTATACATTTCAAATCCAGCTTCAAAGGAAGCCGGAACAAGAGAAAATAAAAAAATAAGGCCTACAGCACCAGG